>NW_020955568.1:0-64071 GCF_003031625.1 Empidonax traillii | reverse complement strand
TTCCCAGAAACCATCTCTACTCACATGTTCAACATCTCGTCCTGGAATACTGTGCCAGGTGTTAACATATTACAGCATGTTCACAGAGAGCCTGACAGGAAATATGTAATCAATCCCAGGAAGATGATAGTTGATCCGCAAAAAGTGATTCAGACTTCAGTCCACTCTGTCCTACATGCCTATGGGGACAGTGTGAATGTTCCCGTGGATGTTGCCCTCATTTATCACTGTCGGAAGCCCCTTCAAAGAGACCTTCCCAGAGAATCCCTTGTCAGAGATACAATCCTGTGGAGATACAACTCATCATTAATCATGAATGTTAACAAGGTGCTATCTCAAACCATACTGTAAGTTCAAAAGTGAAGTTAAACCTCAGTTTGAAGGAGGGAAAGTGGAGAGCAATCCTTGCTGGGGGGGAGGCAGAGGAGATTGATTAAAGATCACGTTGAAATGATTTCCCCATTAAGGTTACATTTTGTAGTGATTATTTAGGGAATTTATTGCAGAGCCAGGAGCCATTTAATGATACGAAAGTTCAATGTAGATTGCACTACTGTAAAATGTAAAATGTTTTCATTTAAAAAAATAAAATTCAAATAATGCAAATCAGTTTTCAACTGTACTAGAAATACAGTTATAGTTATTAGTATTAAAGCTATGTTGCTTAAACAGCTGTTGGGAGTTTTGCTGATCCTAGTGTCTGTTCAACTGGGTTTTTGAGACATGTAAGTTTAAGAGGAGCGATCACTTATTACCCACCGCTGTTTTGAATTACTTCAGCGGTAAGTGCTGAATTGTGTTGGAAAGGTTTAAAACAGAGGCAAGGGATACAGATTGATGTTAAAGAGACTTTTGTGAACTGAAAAACTATTTCAAGGGAAAAAATTGATGGCTGAACAACTATTTATGAAACTTATTAGTTTGTTGTTTTTTTTCTGGGACCTTGAAGCCTCTTAAGAAAATGCTTCTCAATGAAATTTAGGCATGAGTTGCATTTTAGTCCTTTATGTGGTGGGTAAGTTGAATTATATTGCTTCCTTGTGTAGGTGTAAGGGTACAGAAGCTGCATCTTTTCCAACTTTTATCTAGAAATAGTGCCAAGTAGTTACTAAATTCTGCTGAAGGGTCAGATGGAAAGCAAACAAAAAAAAAAACCTCACTGTACTTCCACAGTTTCAGTCATGTATTTTCTATTTGATAAGTCCCCAAAGCTGTATGTGTTGTACTGTTGTGGTATTGTACTAGAACATATGAAGGCACATCTGAGGGCAGTCTGACACTGGTCGCTGACAGAGGCAAGTGTGCGTGTGAGAGCAAGTTTGCTTTTTTAAATTTCTACACCAGTGTCACTCTTTCATCCCTTGATCTGTTTTGTGGTGGCACATACCCTTAAGGAGCTCTGTCAGCAGTACGTTAGTATTATTTGCTAGCAGATGTCCAAGAGGAACTTTACTTAGAGGTCTTCAAGAGACAATCTGTAAAGAACTATTTGCTAATTGTGTTCATAATTACCAGCTGCTATTTTACTGGTTAAAACTTTATTTGTAAAACTAAAAGGGTAGAAGAGCAGTGTAGTGTGTACTGGATGCTTGTCATCATGGTTTCTGCTTGCATACTCTAGGGCAATGTAAAAAAGGAGAATTAAGAGTTCTGAATTAGAATTCTGATCTAAACTTTTCTGCAACTTCTGAAATACTTGGGGAAGTATTCCTTTTCAACCACCACTTCACAGCTTTTGGCTAACTATAGCATTTGCTTCAGAGCGGCTGCAGCGTCTCCCGAAGTTTCTATCAACAAGCAGCTGTATTTACAGCCCAGGTGCCTGCTGCAAGGGGTAGTGTCTTGCTTGGCAACAGGTCCAGTCCACTTAGAATTTTAGACTCATGTAGTTTGCAAGGGGCATGTGGAAGTCCAACTCATAGCATGGTTTGCTCAGGGCTTTGCCTAGGCTGGCTGGACACACAATCTCTCTGGGCAACCTGTTCCAGACCTAAACTAAGCTCTAACAAGAGAACTTCTCTTGTTGCAGTTTGTGACAATTGGCCGTTGTCTTGCTGTATGAGTCTGTCTTCTTCATAGTTCCTTGTTAGTTAGCTGGAGACAGTAGCAGGGCCTTCCCTCCTCCCCTTGCCCACCACCACCTTCCCTTTCCCCACCCTTCCTTCCGGAAGGCTGAGCTTCACTTTCAGTTTCTCAGCCATCTTGTGCTTCATCTCTCTGTGGATTTAACAAAGTAGTTACCTGACAGAGTTTACGGTTTCCCACAGTTACCCACATTTTCCTGTTTCACTGATCTGGGTACAATGACATTTCTGGCATGCTCCTCTTTAATCTTTCAAAGTTAACACATTGTTTTATAGGTGGTTCCTTCAGAGGAAGCTGTTACCACACACATCATATACAGTGTAGTTACTCCCACATTAAGAGCAATGAAAACTTAGAGTCAAGACAAGTAATTGAAAGCTTTCTACTTTGTGTAGGCTTCCTTCACTTTTGAGTGCAGTTTGACTTGAGAGTTGTGAATTTGGGTTTAGTGTTTTTAAATCCTTGACTACAAAAATATTTGTCAAAGTAAACTGGTATGAATAAAGGTGGAAAACTAAGTGCTTAAGACTGTTCTTGAATTTAAGAGACACTGCTCCACTGTAATTTCATGCAATTCCTATTGCATCAAATATTGATTCTTGCATATGCAAACTCCTACCGGTGCAATTAATACTGCAGACATTGGGAAACCCTGGCCTTCATTCAGTACTAAGTATACAACTGGGTCTCCTTGGAGAGTGGCAAGAAAAAAATCATACTGACAATAGTAATGCTAACAGTTTTGTCTTTTCAAGGACATGAGCCAATCTTCATGAAAACTCCAGTTTTCACGTTGTGTAAAAAAAAAAAAAAAAAGACATTAAGGAGAGATTTTATTTTAAGGGGGGAGGGGAAACCAACCTAAAGCGTTTCTAAAGCACGTGATGTCATAGATACAGCTTTTAAGTACATGTTAAAAAGCACAAAAGTATGTGGACAAGTATTTGCTACTCAACAGTTTCCTTGTGTACATCAGGTCTGTGATGATGAATAAGACCTTTTTTCAACTCCTGTGCTTTCCGGCAGACTTTTGATTTTATTCTTTTTTTAACCCCAGAGATGTGGAATTCTGTCATTTGCCTCTGCTTTCCAACTCTAGATGTAGCAAGTACTTTAGGTGCATTATATTAACTGCAACTTCTGGAAAAAGTGAATGGCTGGTAGACATCATTTAATATAAGAAAGTGACTTCTTGTAGAGATTAAACATCACCTTCCTCTTCATTATATTTCTACCTACCTGTGAACTATGTTCTAACACAAACTATAGGAAATAAGGACTATAAAATACTGATCAAGGCATTCTGAGTTATGCTGAACAGTCAGAGGTTCTCTGTGGTTAACTGTGATGGCAAGCTCTGTCTGAGATGAAAAGTTGCCTCATTCTTGCTGAGGAGAGATCATATTGACATGTTCCTGAACTTAGTATTTTTAACATCGGATCCTAGTTAAAGGGCTTTTTTGATTCTTCTATTTCAAAGGCTAAGTATTTAAAGCTACCAAAAAGAAAAATATTTTAGAGAAAGATTCTGGAGAGAGAAAGGGTTTGCTATCTCCTCATTTTTGTTAAGCAGCCATGCACTGTAACCAGTATTTGCTGTTACATGTATAAAAGCCTATGGTTCTAAAATAGTAGCTTCACCTTCCATTTCAACAACAAAAAAATAGGTCAGAAGTCAGGTCAAGCACTACTTCATTTCAGACCTGATAGCAGACTTGAATGGTTTAAACATTACAAGCTATGCTTCAGATCCCAAATAGGTATATTTAAACATGAGTATAGACAAAATGTTGTGGTGAATACTGTTAGCATGCTCTATTGCATTATGTCCAAAACAACCCATTCCCAAATGCCCAAATAAAAGTAAATGATTGTGCACTGCATGATGATACCATTGGGTGTGCAACTTTGGTTCATGCAAAGTCTCATTTTATGGACACACTGCTGATAGTCCATATATTCCTGAAGATTCTGCATATGTGAGCTTTTCAGACGTGTTCTTTCCATAACACCAAATGGATACTATGGTCTGGCATACTGGTGGCAAAAACCAAGCCCGTATCATTTTGGCCATTTAGTCCATTTAACCAAGATATTTCACCAGCCAAAAAACTTGAACCTCTCTTTGACTTTCTGTATTCTGGTAGTGGCCAGCGGCTTATCAATTTTTCTGTCCTCAAGTCCATTATATAAAGATATCTGTTATCAAATAGTAGAGCAAATATCTCTCCAAAGCCCAGCAAGGACACATTTAAGAAGTCTGGAGGTTTGATAACCCTAGAAGACAAGAAAACAGTGTTAGAAACTCATAATGTAGTCACAAGCTTTAATTACTAAACCAAATCCTTAGGTGTCTATACTCACCCTTCCGAAAGAATTTAGCAAGAACTGGATGCACATTTTTCAAATTAAGCAACTGAACACTTTTAGCTGCAGTCAGGCCTGTGGTTTCAGTTCTGACTTTGTGCATTCAGGACAGACCCTTCTGAACATAAATAAAAGTTAGGGTTTAAAAGGGACTGTTTTGCAGAGCACAAGGGAAAAAAAGCCTTGTTTCCAGATACACACAGAGGAACAAATATACTCATGTTTTACAAGAAATTTCCATATGGATTTCATGTCTCAATATCTTTAAGAGGTAAAACCTCTTACTAATCTTTTGACCACTCTTTTAAAAGGCAGAAGTAAAATACAGAAATGTCTTATTGTGATAGGCAGGTAAGATAATTCATCCGAGACTGTTCCTTAACAGGATGCTGTTTCACTGATATAGCTTTATGCTAAGTTAAGCATTTTCATCTTGGGGAGAAAAAAAAAATATATTTGTTAGTTCCTCAACATCTTTACGATTTTTTCCCTTATTAAATAAAACTTGGATAAGAAATTAAAGAGTTGAGGTTTCCAGAACTGGCTGTACATTTGATCATAGCATTACATAAAGCACAGAACTGAGGCACAAAAATGTACAGAGATGAAAATCTCTTCTCACCAGTAAGAGAATGTCTTTCTCTTTTGCAAGATGGGAGGGTAAATTAAGAGGTGAAATTACTCAGTTATTCTTACTGATAAGCATTTCTTTAGGAGTAGATCTTTCAATGGTAGATACTCCCCAAATATTCAGGCCATTTGAGTTAAGAGTTAACTGCTAGCAGTTCTGAAATGCATTTTTTCTTTAGTAAGTTACAATCTTTGATGCCACCATTTCTAACTGATATAGCCTCATTCTTTTTATGGAAGCAGAATGCCATCATGTTTGATCCCTTCCTGCAGTCTGATAGATTTCACTACCATTCCACAGCATTATCAAGAATGATAGATCAGTAGTGCTGTAAGGAAAGAGTCTTTTTAATTTCTTGTCCAATCAAAGGACCCCCAGAAATGTCTGCTTGGTTCTCTTACAGCAGTCTCTATGGCAACATTAGCTTTGGGTCATTACAGTTTCCCATTCACAATTCGCGTCACTGAAGTCTGATTTGTCTATATTGAAACACCTCAGCTTACAGAATAAAAATGTGAAAGAGGAGTAGTATGTGGCCAGAAACCAAAACAGCAATCAAATTATTTGTATTATCAGATAAGAAATTAAAATTCAACCTGACCATATACATGAAGTAAGATGTTTACAGAATTTTTATCAAGATTCTTTTGGTCCACATCTAAAGTAAGACATTACAACTAGTATGTTCTACTTATTTATTTAAAGAACACTGAATCCTAAACTGAAAGGTTTACCTGAGAATATCATAGCTGGCAAAGTCCCACTGGTACAGTCCTAGTGCTGAACTGCACACTATGTATTTACCATCAAAGTGCAGTCTGGGCTGTAGGGAAATGCTGCGGTCTTCAGAAACAGACAGTGTTTTTAAGCACTTGCAGTTTATTTCCCTTCCAATAGGCCAAATCTACAATTAAAACACACAGTTTAAGACCACAAGAAGTTCAGATTATAAACTGTTACACTAATACAGCAAGCCTCACAGTCTCTCCAGGCATCAGGTAAATGAGTGAACGCTTTTTCAGAAATACTTATCTACTTTAGGTAGGAGCATCAATTCTCCAAGTCACTTGTCTAAAGGTATTGTTGCAGTATATGTTGTTTCTAGCCTAAAAAAACCCACTGAAATGGGTGCTTTACAGAATGGCCACAAAAACAAAAAACAAAACAAAACAAAAAAAAAAAAAAAAAAAAAAAAAGGCAAAAAAATCCAATTGGGACATTATTCTAACAGTGTTTCAGTTATGAAACACTTCCATAGCCACAAACTTACAGCACTCTCCAAGCCCCAAGTCCTCAACAGTAACAGTACTTGCAGTTAAGTGCTTCACTGTCAAGTTAGCACATTAGGCATGCACTGAAAGCACCAATTCTTTGCATTACCATTCATGTAGAGCCATCATTTAAATCTAAATGTTAAGATAAGCACTGAAAAATTAGCTTCCAAAGAGTTTCATGCCTTGTACACAGCCTCACAAGCAGAAAATATGGGAGAAAACAAAGTCTTACATTATTTGTGAACTTCAGCAAAGTACTCAAGTATTTTATTTCCCTGTGTACCGAAATGATATGTGTGTGATTTATGGTACATACCTTGATTTCATACTTATCTGCACTTAGGAGAATATGATCCCCAGGACTATGCATAAGAGATTTGACTTTGCACTTCTGCAAAACTACCTGTAATTGAAGGATGTAATAATTTATGTTGATGCTGGTAAATAACAAAACTTTCATTTGCATTTTTCACTTCTACCACCTGCATACTGTATCCTTGTATAAAGGCAACACAAATACTTTTAGCAACTGAAGGAAAACTAGTTTATGCTTTTCGTGTTCCTGCTAGTGACTTACTCTATTAATAAGCACACATACAGCCTTCATCTGTAGAGTCACCCCCTATCTTCCAAGTTCTGAAATAATCAGAAGAAAAATACTGTTTCATGCTTAGAATTTTGTTATCAAGATCATAGATTTTTTTACATCCTTCTTAAAGCAGCATTCTTTCAGAACAATTCTTTCAGGACCATTCAGTCTTTGAATCAAACACTGATTCCTAATATCACTCCAGCTGCTTTGGAATAGAAATATCTTCAATGGTCTGAAAAGTTTAATTATAGCTTACATATTTTTCCTACTGAAATATTATTTTGCATTATTTCCAGACGTTCCCCAGATTCTACAACTAGTTGCAGGGTTAGGATTAGGAAAACAAAATTTAGAACACATCACAAATTTAGTGCAAGCGTTTGCGAGATTAATTAGAAATCAATATTCCCACCTTAGTGACCCATTCTGTGTGTCCAGTAAGGGTATTCAGGCACGTTCCTGTTGATAAGGCCCATACTTTCACAGTGAAGTCTGCAGAGCCACTGACCAGAACATCAAGTTCATCATTGTAATCCACACTAAAAACTACAAGCAAAGAGGTACTAAATAAGGAATATCAGTCTCTATCTATGTGTTTTTCTGTGAGACACTAACTACTAGCCTCTCTGTGAATTTAGTAGCCTCTAAATTCCTGTGCTACTTCATCTTTAACTGTTGTTCTTGAACTGTATAAAAGAACTGTTGCTCCAGATTCTTAAGTTTACATTGCAAAATTACTCATCTACGGTCCGGGCATATAAAGAATGGCCATGGCTATATGCTATCTAAGGTTTGCATCGTTTTGGTGGACATGAAACTACTGAATAACCATGGCATTTAGTATTACTTCCATGAAACTGCAAAACATTACATGGCTAAGATAAGCTTTGGCATATTTGAGGACAGATTTAGATCTGTTCTGGTTGCTCCCCCTGATATGCGGCAACTGAGGTGATTCAGGTAACAAAGGACAGAGCCTATAAAAACCAGAAAAGCTAATGTGTGAAGACTAACTGAAGTATAATTTGTTTGATGATGATGATGTATGTTACTTGACTGGGGAAATTACAAATTGAAAATTTCAACATACCTGCACCAGTGTGTCCTCTAAAATGCTGTGTTTTTGCCCCAGAGCTCCACTCCCAACAGGCTACTGTGTTATCAAAAGATCCTGTTACAAGCTTTTGTTCATCAAACTTCACTGCAGCACAAGTGTGTGTCTGGATACCATATATGCACTGACCTGTGCTTACATCCCACAGTTTTGCAGACAAGTCATCTGATCCTAGAATATAAAAGAACAAGATAATTGAAAGCAAAGAGTAAATGATATTCCCAATTCTATACTAATCTTTGTTCATCATAAATATAGCATTTGCATGGTATCACAGAATTGTTATGGTTGGAAGTGACCTCTGGAGGTCAACTCTTCCAATCCTGCTACTAAGCAGGGCCAACCACAGCCCAGGCCCATGACCAGACAGCTCTTGAGTCCAAGGATGCACAATCCAAACCATCTTGAGCAACTTATGCTCAATCACTCTCATAGTAGGAAAAATAAAATTAAAAATCACTCCCACAATAAAAACAGTGTTTAAAGGGAACTTCTTGTATTTTAGTCTGTGTCCACTGCCTCTTGTCCCATTACTGGGCACCACTGAAAAGAGCCTGGCTCCATCTTCTTTGCACCTTCACTTCAGGTACCGATAACATCCTCAGCCCTATCTTCTTCAGGATAAGAAGTCCCAGTTCTCTGAGTCTTTCATATGAGAGATGCTCCAGTCCCTTCATCATCTTCATGGTCTTTCATTGGAATCTCCAGTGTGTCCACGTCTCTTGTACTAAGCAGCTCAGAAGTGGACACAGGACTCCAGGTGGAGCCTCACCAGTGCTGAGAAGAGGGGAAGGAGCATCCCACTTAACCTGCTGGCAACACTCTACTCCTAAAGGAGCCCAGGATACCATTAGCCCTCTTTGAAGCAAGGGCACCCTGGTGGTTTATGTTCCCGTGGTGTCTACCAGGACCCTTTTCTGCCAAGCTGCTTTCCAGTTCGGTGCCCCCTACCATATAAAGGTGGCCTGGAGTTGATCCACCTCAGAGGCAGGGCTTGGCACTTCCTCTTGTTGAACATTTTCTCATTAAATATACTTTCAAGCTGCTTGAATAGGAAATAAGCCCTAGTTTTAAGTCTCAGCATTACAAAAAAGGCATCTTGTTTTCATGTTAATGAAGCTACTAGGTATTTGGCCTTCCAGTTTCTTCACATCCTTTTAGCACCTACAGATTCTGGCACTACCTCTGACTGACAGATCCATGGAAGTTTTACATGACACCTCATTCTCAGGTTTGTAGAGCCACTGACTATACTGCACGCTTAGTTTGTTTCAGGTAGGAAAGGGGTCCACCAAATCTTGAAATACAGATGAACACCAGGCCCCATCAACTGCCAGTTTCCTTTCTCTCCCTGAAGTTTTTTTGGTTGTTTTTTTAATTGCTAGCTTTGGAGAGCAGAATAAAACCCCAGACCCTTAGACCTCTTGCTTCTCCTGGTGGTTGCAGCATGAAAGTGTCAAAAAGTTTTAACAGTGCTGTTTCCTGTGTATTAACATTCCCTGCTGAGTAGGTAAGTGAAAGACTGGCTAGAATTTAGTTGTTGCTTTCTGGTAATCATCTTACAGTACCAACAAATGCGGGAGTACTTAGGATTCCTAACTTAGTGTATAATGTTGTCATCTCAAATGATTGGGAAATCCTTGGAATATGCTCTAACAGCCGTTCATTGTAATTCTGTTACTAATTTTTCACACAATGCTTCATACATGTTCTGTCTGTATTTTTAAGTTCAAACTGAAATCTTGGAATCTGCAGTGTTCAGAAATTATGTGCAAGTCAGACTAGTAGCAAGGTTAAATCTAGTTTACACATCTTCATAAAGCACTCAGAACTTAGAACTGAAAGTGCTTACAGTCTCATTTCAAGGAAGAAGATAGGACTTTTTCTGCCACACTTTAGGAGACTGAAGTGCTCACGCAGCCCAAACAAAGCCCCTTTAACTGAAAGTTATCCTCCTAGAGGAGAACTAACATATTTGTATTTCTCAAATGGGCTTACTAATAGCAACAGCATGAACACAGAATGGTTTGGACTGGAAGGGAACTTAAAGATCATTTAGTTCCAACTACCCTGCCATGGGCAGGAACAATTATACATGCTGCTACTAATTTTTTAACAAACAGAGAAATTCGTCTCCTTGTTCTCTTATTTAAAGTGACTGATGGGTTCAGTAGTGCAGCAGGTGTTTCAGAAATTGAAAAAAAAAAGTAATTTTGAATCATCTAAACTTCATTTGCACTATGAAAATAATCTGTCTGGTAAAGGAAAATTGTCAATAATCATAGGAGGGGAAGAGAAAATAAAGAATTGTAAGACCCCCAAGTTGTCTGCCCTTCCTACCTGTACACAGAAGTCCATCTTTATAGTAAAGTGCATATACTCTGGCACTGTGTCCAATTAAAGAGGATGTCTCAAAGGCTTCGTGGTCCTTCAGTTGCTTCATCCTTAAAATAGCCTTTAGGTAAACCTTCTTCCAGTGCAGAGGATCCTGAACAGAGTCATCTATCTGCCAACCCAGATTCTTACATGCAGTCTGCCACACCTCTGTACAGGCACTTATAACCTTGTTCCACTGCTTAGAGACGAGGCAACATGTGAGTAAGGTCTGAGGATCAAGCCATTTTAACAGATAAAAACTAAGTTCCAATGGAAGAAGTTTGAGGAAGTCCCTCTTGAGGAGAATCTCTAAATTATTGGAGAGGTGCCTGAGCTGCACTGCTCCACTCAAGCTAATCAGGTGATCCAGAGTTTCATTTTTCTGCAAGTCCGTCAGAGAAAGAAATGTAATAGAAATGTTATCAAGCCATGCTTCAAAGTCCTTTTTCTCCATAAGGTTATGGAAAAATTTACCTGTGATACATCAAAATACTGTATTAGTTCTGTTCAGAAAACAAGGTAAGAATCACATCTTTATTACTGGTACATCAGTATTCCAAATGGCACATTAACACATAGACTGACGCGACCAAATGCATTTTAAAGTATTCATTAGGTTAGGACTATGCATTTGCATGCACTTTGAACTATAATTTGTCCCATATCAGACTTAAAAGTAAATTTTATGCAGCTAGTGAATGTTAGTATTCATTATGAATGTTAACATCTTTCTTGTTTTAGATTAACACTTTCAAATTCTGATTCCATTAAGGTAAGGATTAGTTTAAGTTTTAAACCTATTATAGCAAGTAAACACTGTCTTAGAGTTTACTCATGTATTATACTGATGAAAGAAAAAAATACAAAGCACATAAGCAGAGGAAAAGCTAGTTACTGACAGAACTTATTCATATCTTTCTCCTGAACTATTTTAAACACAAAGCAGGTAACTAGAAATTTTTTAAGAATATACAAAGAGATGTCCAACAAATTTGGTGAAGGATACATTAGTCATATTTGAATTTGGCTTGTCTAAGGACCTGAGCTTGTGCTGGTCTAGTATCAGTTTTGACATGTTTGCACTACTGTGACCTAGGTGCATTAAAAACAAAAACTCTCCTGTGTCTTTTTCTCCTATTTCCAATGTTTATTTCCACCGAGCACTAACTGTGAAATTGAATACCACCTCCTGAAATACATGATCTGCACATACTTATACTATCGTGTGGCATCTCAGCTTCCTGGGGCCATTGATTAACAAGACAAATGTCAGATAAACAGTTTAAAAATCATAATTATTTATTTTCTCTGGAAGGTCTAATTCCATTCATTAGACAACTGCCTGAATTTAACAGAAGCTCAAATTGAGGAATCTGAGTGGCACTCAACAGTACGTTTATTTGTGCATAGACACTTTACCTTCATAGCATAAGATACTAGAGTACACCTCTTAACAGGGCATAGTAGTACAGAAAAGTACAGTCTTCGCTATAAAAGGCTGCACACGGCATGCAATTGTTGATAAAAAGCACAAGAAAGTTCTGGATGTCAAAGGCACAGAAACAGCTGCCCCTATCGAGCCACAAGTTGATACAGTAACTTTTTACTGCTGACAGCTTTCCTCAGCACATATAGCTGAGCACATTTGCTGTTCAGATAGGCTTGTGTTCTCTAATTCTAACAGGCTTCCTCTGAATAAAAAAACCGGTGAGCTCTAAGGCGCTTGTTGTATTCAATATGTGAAGCTAATACTGAAATTAAGGGCCTCCGAAAGCGGTGCTGGAGCACCGTGCACGAGGCTGTTTTCCAACCGCTCCGCAGCCGGCGCGATCGGCTCCCCACGCCCGCCCCCGGTACCTCCGCAGACAAAGAGCACGCCGAGGGCTAGAGACTCCGCGCCGCTCACCTCAGGAGTCGGCCCGGCGCGGGGTGTCCTTCGGTGGGCAGTCGCCACGGCTCGCGCGGCCTCCCGGAGCCCGGACCGGGCTGGGGCTTCCCTGCGGCCATCGCTCCACGGCAGGACCGGCTCCCAGAACTTCCGCGGCCCGCGCCACAGCCTACGGGCACCCGCAGCAGGAGGAAAGGGGGCGAATCTGGGGCCTGAGGAGAGACGGGCGCTGCAGGGGGCGGGGGAGGCCGGGCAGGCCGAGCCGGGAGAACCGGCGACACCGGGGACACGGAGGGCCCGCCGATCTCCAGTCAGGTGGCTTCCGTCGCACTCCTGACGTCATGACTGCCCGCCGCCGCGCTCCCGCTCCCGGGGCCCTTGCGGCGTCCCGCTAGCCGCGGGAGTGCCCTGCCTGCGACTCTTACCCGAGGGGCTGCAAGTTCTGCTCGTTAAGAATATTCCTGTAATTAATATGATGTAAAATGCACTAGCGTTTATCACTGCCTTAAAAATCACTTATTCTCTGTCCTTCTGGTAGAGGCACTCTGTTGCTGGAACGGTCCAAGAATCAGAACATGAAAACTGCATCCCCCTTACTTGATTAGTTTGGACATTATTTACTTTCTCCTTTACTATGTACTTAACTTGCATTTACTGTCTTCTCTTTGTAACTGTAGGGTTTGCCCTTTACTGTAGTCCTGTTCCAGGGCTGGTGCTACCCGAAATCTTCCCACGTTTAGCTAGAGGTGTGTCTAGTGCTGCCTGTGTTAAAGAACTGGGTTATGGCCTTCTTGGTAACCAAAGAATTTATTTTTATACTAAGCATCGTAAGTTATAATCTGAAGTGACTTTTCATAGGGAAATTTGTTAAAGATGCTCCTGAGAGAGCTTTGAGCCACAGTCTTCTCTGGCAGAACAGAGCTGTAGCTATATGGGAGTGAGCTGTAATAACGTGGATTCTTGTTCCTCCTCTCTCATGAGATGTGCCAATATCTTTTCTTCTACTATGTAAATTAATATCTAATTTTGTAAATAAATAAATGAAATGTCCTTGCTCCACTCTACCTTTTCTTTATGGCATGTTACAGTGAAGAAAGGCATGATGTAGCCTGGGTAATGTTACCTGCAGAGTGCAGTATTTGACATGTGTGGTGCTGCTACTATTTCTGGGATGCCTGACCAGAGACTTAAGTCTTAATCCCAAATATAGATGAATGCTTGGCTTCCACACCTGTGAGGGTTTTTTCGTACTGCTGTCAAGTTGGCTAGGAACGCATTTAAATCACAGGAAGGGTTGGAGCTCTTAGGAGAATGTCTCCAAGACTTCAGGACAGACTGGTACTTCTTCAAAGGGAATTACAGGGTCTGGGAGACAGCAAGAATTTAGTCAGAAAAGGAAAAAACCTCTCCTAGTGTTAATTTAAGGGGTAAAGATCTCCAAATGAAGCAGGTCTCTTAAAGTCTAAAGATGCCTGGAAACATAAACTAGTGTGGATTATAGTTTTTGTCAAAGATGGGTAAAGCTTAAGATACAAACACCAATCTCAGAGGTAGGATATAGCCCTTCAAAAAACTCAAATGGAATCAGTAACCCAGAGCTCTATGCTACCTCCCGTCTTTTTAATTTTTTGTCTTTTTTCTTCCCAAATGTGGAGTTCACTGGTTCTGCATCTGTGAAAGAAATGAGGTCAAATTTATAGTTTTTTACATACGAAGGAATAAATCATCTGTTGATCCTTCACAAAGGTGATAAATAGCACTTAAAACAGTTCCAGATGTAATAGGACTGTTTCTATTTGGATGTCACATCTAAAACACAAACCATACACGCTATCAAATGACATTAAAACCAATGGTAATACATCAGCATTTAAGACAAGTGGTAAAGAGTCTTTGAACACAAATGTAGCAACAGTCTTAACAATATGCAATTATTAAATTACAAAGCAGTCTGCTACCATTCAAAGGCTTAATTAAACTGACATTTCAGATTGATAACACGCTGAATAAACCTTTACAGACATAACATTTTCCATTCAACCAGATAAATACCTAATAGAGCTATAAATAAGAAGAAAATAATCTCTTCATTTTCTCTTCAAGTCGTGCTAATATCACGATTTTCAGTAGCAAACAGGAATCAGTCAGTTACAGGTCAGCAACAAAGGGAAGCAGCTAGGCAGTATACAGGCTGATCAAATTGCTGTGCTCAACTAATAAGAGTAAAAATACTTTCTAACCTGCATGCAAGTACCAATGTTTGCTGCATAATCTCTGGAGCCTTCCCACATTGTTAATATTAAGTTCCCGGGGTGTAATTTATTCCTTCACAAAATCAGACTAAGCCTATCTGAGAAAACAGTGCTTTAAAGAATTAGCAAGCACTGTGCGGATGAACCATGACATCAAATTGTTAACAGTGAAAACGGTATGGTACTCATTTTCATACACAGAAGGCAACAAAATTATTTTTAACTTCCTTATTGCTTGCAGATGGCACTTTTCCCTCCCCCAGCTTTTATGATCCCATTACTTTAGACTCCTATATATATAATCTTGGGACTTTTAATCCCCTAAAGTTTATGGTGGAAATTACAAATATATATATATATATATATAAAACCAAATCCAAATGCAAAGGATTATACATTTCAAATGCAGACTAAGCCAACCGCTCTGGAAAAGCTATTGCATCTGCAAGCACAAGTTATAGACCCACACCTTTAAGAAAACATACATGAGCTGGCTGTTACTTGGTCAAACATATATAGAACAGCAGAATAAATATTTAGTCAGTTGACTATCACAGTACTAAAAAAAAAATAAAAAATCAATTTGAATCTACGAATCAATTCCAAACCCTTGTGGGTTTATAGAAATAATCTCATGAAGGCAGACAGCAAACCCATTATTCATTCTAGGTGCATACTTGCATGTACGTTACGCATCGAAAAAAACCCCAACCAACCACCACCAACAACAAAACAAACAAACAAACAAAACACAACAAAACCCACCAACCAAAGAAAAACCCACACCAAACACACCCAACCCCAAGAAACCAAACCAACCAAAACAAACCAAAAGAACTCCACCTCAGCCCCAGACAAGGGAAGGACCGTAACTACAACAGGCCCTACTTTTTCCTTGCCAGCCTGGAAACAATGTACGCATGCATCCATTCACTGCATGATCTCCTGCTACCATGAACAGCTACAGACTTTTCAAATTGCATGTGGGTCTTTGTTTCTTATTAGAGGGACGTGTTTTGTTACTTTCAAACACTTTTAAGATTTACATGGACTGCACTGACACTAAAAGAAAGAACTGGACAAAAATGACCATTAGTCTGCAACAGTTTCTGAAGCCCAAACTGGCTTTAGGGACCTTGGAAAGGGCTCATCAAAGCCTCAGCCTTAAGGGCTGTATAATGTGTCTGTGAAAGAATTAACTTAGCTCGTGTCTTTGGGTTCTTGCGTCACACTTCAAAGCTGGATGGTTTATATGCATGCTGTGATTCAAATGCAGGACAAAGATGACAAGTAGCTCAAAGTGCTGCATACCCATTTTGAAAAGATTTTTGAATGGAGGTTGATGGGTGTGGGTACTGGACTGTATGATAGGAAGTGGTCCCTTTTAGCTTCAACGATTTTGTGATTCCATGCATCATTACCCATACTGCTGCCGAGGCACAAGTACATTCTAAATTAACTGCCTGAACAGTCTAATGCTTGCACCAAAGTAAATGACATTCCTGTAATTTAGTCCCCCTAAGGCAGACTGCTGAAGTGGTGACAATACCATTAGCAAGAAGGGGTTAAGAGCCCTACTGCTGCCAGAAAATCCTCTGCATTGGAATAGAAAATATTTCTGGCAGAAACTTAGCCAAGAGTCCAGAAGGGGCCTTCAGTTAACCTTAGCTCGACAGAAAGTGTTCAACCTGGTAACAATTCTTCTGTCATGGGAACATTGCCTTCCATCCATCTGTAGCAAGATTTTTCAGTTTTCCTATTAGAACAACGCCCATCTTACATAGTTGTAGATTCAAGATTATCTTTCCTCCCAACCGCAAAATGGTCAGCCAACATCAAGAATGCAGTCTCCAGGCAGCTTTAACATACAATGTGAAAGTAGGAAGGGTTGTGCTTAGGGTGCATACGGCTACAATTTGTGTCCAGGACTACTTTTCAAGTTTTCATGAGTATATGCATGCACATGCTGGAAAAGCAGAAGGGAAACAACATGGCTCTAATGCTGGAGGGAAGGACAGTATAGCTGTCCATCCCAGTAGCCTTCTAATAAGCCTTGTCCTCTTACACCAGTCTGGAGTAGGAGAGGTTCCACAGATGTATAAAAACCTTGCCCTTCATAAATGATACACAAGAGCTTATATATCAATACCACCAACTGCCTCTTGATTTTGATTAGCAGCCTGACTGGTAGGGATCTAAGACAATATTTTGAGAGAAACAGTGGCTAGAAGCTAGTTCAGAGAATACCAACCCATCACACCAAGAAGCACAGAAGCCATGGTGGTCAGATGAGACTATTAAGAACACACAGAAACCACATCCTTGTACAGTAGATATCTGTCCTGCTATGCCAGCAATTTCACATTATTGTGTTGATATTTTGTCTTTTGACACAATAAATGAATTTGATTCTTGTGGCTCATGTCAAATGAAATTGGAATATTATTACCATGTTCTCTGCCTTCTACCTACACTCTGCTGCTCTCATACAGTAATAGGTAGTAAACTGCATATACATGACCCTAAAGCCTCAGCTACCATCTCTAGGTGTCACATAAAACAAACTAAAGGTTGCGTCCTCCCTCCCTACTTCTTTTGCTAGGTCTGATATTATCCCTATAAGACACATTGATTAATTACAGAAGCAAACACTCAAGAAGTGGAAGCCTTGTTGAGGCACTTACCAGATACATTAAGAATGAAGATAAGTAATTTTTTTCCCAGGGTTCAGATCCTTCCTGTCCTATATGAGTAACAGTCCATTAGGTCTGGTAGTTCTCACTGTGACCTGAGTAACAGCTTTTACCTGCCCCATCAAATCAAGCTATAGAATAAAATTCAGGTGGGAGGTAGGAGTGGATACAGTTGCTGGGCTTCGCTCTTCAAATGATACCAACATCCTGTTCCAGATAAGTACATGTCTGATCTGTTTTTGTCTAGCTTAAGCAATCAAATATCTGTACTCTTACAGTCCATTTGGTAGATGTCATCAATGCTGTGATTACAGGCAGACCTTCAAAGGCTCTTTCACACACACATTACCACACTCTCCTTATTTACAGTAATACTGTACAGCTACTGCTGTACTTCTGGTTAAAGAAAATAACTCTTGCTTTATGTCCCTTTCTTCTATAATTATATCTAGGATTCACAAATGCCACACCTATATGCATTCTGACTAGCCAGCAGTCAAGCTTTCTGTCAAGCTCTTCTCATTCTTCTTGATCTCCCTAGTGCTCCATCTCTAAGGCTAGTCTTTCAGGATACCTAAATACGTATTTGTTCAGGTTCTTCAAAACAAGTTTTAAAATCTCCATATATTGCTTCAACTCCTATTGAACCATAGTAATCATTTTAAATCATGCTATAATAGCACAGATGAACATCTGCAATGTATTTAAAATCTGATATCCTAACAGGGCAAAGCAAAGTTTCCAGTTAAAATTGTATTTTAACTAAAGTCCCAGTTTTGCAACACACTGGTATATTCTTCAAAAACACCCACATAACAGAAATTAAATACTGCATTGATAAATCTTATTGGAAAAACGTGGTTCTTTTGCTTTCTAAAAATACTCCAGGGACACCAGTGGTGTCCCTGGAAGTGGATTGAGTACAGAAGTGTTTACAACTTCCAGGAAAATAAGCATCACGTGATACTTTCAGATTGGTTTTTTAAACCTTAGCTGCCCACATAAATAAGGATAGGCTAAATTAACACAGTCTCTGGAAATAACATTCTCAAAAAAGAATTACAAGCTCTTGCAAAGACCTTGATCTGGTACTTCCTTTTAGACGCTTATTAAGGCTCACCCCACACATCTCTGAGTGCAAAACCCACTAAAGTAATAATAGCCTTTAGCTCCTAGACTAATTACTGTTGAAAATACTGCTTCTTCTCTTGATTATCCACTCCAGTTGAGAGTAAGAAATGATGCTTCCGGATAAGGCCTTGCGTATTTTCTTAGGTGGAGCAATTCAGCCATTATATACAATAAACTGAGAAAAAAGTACTTTGCAAAACCAGTTTTACATTCAGACAGATGGCAGAAAAAGGCACACATCTCCAGGTGATAATACTTGAACAAAAAGTGAAATCATGACATATGAATGGTACTATGAAATAAAATCAAGAATACGGGGGTATTTCTACAAAAATAACAAGAAATACTTGTTAATAAAGCAAAAAACTTCATATATAAAAAGGCTGGAAGCATCATGCTTTCACAAAAGAATCCAAAACCAAACAAAACAAACCCCCTGCAAAGGGGTTCCGGAGGGAAGTGTTAAAAAAAAAAATAAAAATCAAGCTTTCAATATAAAACCAATATAAAACATACAAAGCCAAGATGACTATTTCATCATAGAAAACTAGCTTATTATGAGTGAAATTTCAGTCTGCATCCAGTTAGAAAAATACAACTATCTGGAACAATGACACATACTGTTGGTGCTAGTGCAGACATCAGCCTGCATAGGAATCTTTGTGTAGTCAAAACAATCAGGGTTGGCTCTTCTGTCTGTAATGGAAAAATCTGCAGATGCACTACAATAAAAGTTCTCCAGTAAATGGATTGGGGTTTTGGTTTGGTTTTTTTTGGTTGGTTGGTTGGTTGGTTGGTTTGTGGGTTTTTTAGGGGTTTTTTATTCCAATTCTTAAGAAATATTTTGAAAGCTTGTGTTTTCTATAAAAACTTTCTCTCAAGGATTCTTAATGCCAAAACAGTTTTCAGGTTTCTCTAAACAATGTGCATGGACAGCCAAAGCAAAGAAAGCAGTATCTTCATATCTTACCTGATTATTCAGTGAACATACCAGAGCTGCATCATTTCAAAGACTGACTGCACTGTTTGAAATGACCTTGCCTGCAAGCCTCTTTTTTTTGTTGTTGTTTTGTTTAAGACTGAAAAACCAAAAGCATTGATTTATATTATAAAATTCCTCTTTTCACATGGCATACGCTGTTGTAAAACAATTCATGATAGTAACAACAGCAATTAACTTTGCTGTATGTCATTCAGGTACTTCAAATTATAAAAAGCTTAGAACAAGTAATACTTTTTGTTTACTTCAGTTTCAACCTAAATCTATCATTGATTACCTACTTGTTAGAATGCCACAAAAAGTAATGGTTTGTTAACTGAGAAAACATACCTATGTCAAAGATATAAGCATCACCAAATCAGGCTGCGCTAGCCAGAACAACATGGGTTCTATAAAGATTTATCACCAGTACTTCCGGCCACATTTTACCACCAGAAGCAGTGTTTGTGACATTCCCATAGAGCTCACAGAGTTGTAAGAAAATGTGAAGTAAGGAAGAAAGGTTTTAAAACAGTCTTCATTTCAAATCAATGATGTCTTCATCATATAAAGAAATCAGCTGAAATGGATAGTTAGGTGGTGAGCTCCCCTCCCTGTTTGCTAAAGTATCAGGATCTGAACTAGTGGAAAGATGACGTCTTTCAGAATAGCTTTCAAAAGAGCTTGAGATTATCCTGCAAAGACGAAGACAAAAGTTACTAAAATAAATACACAGTTCGAGGCAAGAAGGAACAATGGCTATTTCTAGACTCAATCAAGTTATCCTAAAAACAGATACAGACCACCGCGACTGAGTTTTCTCCTGTTTTACTCTACTGAAAATAATCAAAAGGTAGTATTCATGAAGCCCCTCGCCCAACAAATTTCCAAACAGAGAACTAAACCAAACATGGTTTTACACTGCAGCAGATTTTTTGTTTGTTTTGTTAATCTCAGTCTCCTGTATCTTGGCTGAATTCTGCCAGTACTCTAGACAAACACAGGTTATGAAAACAGTGAAAACAAGAAAATGGCAGTGGGGCCAGTGCCGAACTGACAAATGCTATGCTGTTTCTTCACAAAATTTATTCTGCAAATAGCAACACAGGAGCATAAGAAGGAAACAGCAAGAGAGTCTGCAGAGTGCAGACTCAGTAGTCCAAATCTTAATTACAGGCTCAATTGCAGCAGGCCCCCACAAAATCCCATTTAGTCTTGCTTTGCTTATCAACGTGTCATAAGCCCAAAATTATAATCAGATCAGTACTTGCAGTATTAAGATACTCTAACAAACATATTGGCATGAAATGCATATGGTCTTAGCCCCAACCGAGATAAGCATAAGCAATCAATTCTGAAAATATTTACAGTTTAACTTAGTCTCTTTTCTAAAGCCAGTATATTTACCTGTCACTACTAGTCGATCTTACTGCTCCTTGCTTGGGGTCTGACGGTCTTCGAGGAACCTTTTTTTGCTTCTGTGCACTTTCTGTCTTGGTTATAGGCTCATCCAAAAGGCCTCAATAAAGGAATAAAAGACTTAAAACTCTCAACAGAAAATAAAGCATTCATGAAAATGTTAAGGTATCTGTTGCTGGTTTTCATTATTAACTATTTCTACCTGGCTTAGAATATGGTCATCTTATACATGATCAGACAATGGCTGTACTATTTACAAATAATGTTTCCTCACAGTTTCATTTTGTTGTTTATTTTAATAATTTATGAATACTAGCTGCACGTTACAAATCTAACTGTGATGGCCAAAGACTAGAAAGTATGTAATTAGCAACTGATATGTATGCTGAAGAACAAGGAGAGTTTACCCAGCAATTCTTTACGTGTTCTGCTTGCAATTTCTTTAATTTCCATACGAGATAAGGACAGTGAGTGTGTAACTGGAAGTGAGGCAATGCCACCGGATGTTGTAGTAGCAATGACCTTGGGAGCCAAAGGTGACTTCAGAGGTCGTTCAATGCTTCGCCCAACCAGATTGCTGAGAGGAATTTTGTACAGGTTTCTGCATGGAACTTCACCTGAAATACAGAAAGAAAGAAGAACGTCACACTTTTGCAACAGATTCAGTTCTTAACACTGAAATGAAAAGTTATAAAGAAAAGTTATACTTGTTCAGCCGGGCACTTTTTAGCCTAAATGACAAAGATCTTTATTGCTCTGGAGATTTTTCCATATAAGTATTTCAATAAAAATAAGGAGGAAGAAATAGAGAGAAAAATAAGACTGACTCTTGGTGGCATGAAGAATGAGCAGCGGATCCAGGAAGTAAATAATTACAACACGAGGCTGATACTTTGACTATTACAACATGACTCTGCACTCTGCAATACTCCCTATGTATTTTAAAATACTGCAAATATATTGGAGCCTGGATCTCAAGTAGTTTAAATTATGACACCTCCTCTTAGGTGGCACAAAATACCATGTTTTCCTAATTCCTAGAAAAAAACCAAACTGCCTTTAAAAAACTGAAATTGTGATTATCTTCTCCTTCCCCTTTCTGCTAACAGTGCACCAACAGAGTTAAAGAAGAAAGGTATACACACATCTTGCATTATCTAGTTAATGTTCCCTTGTTTCTCCATTATTGTTACACTAGAAATTGATTGTTCACAGATCATGTTACACTAAATTGACTGTGCAAACTTTTTCAAGGCTAGAACTTACTTTTGGTTCACAAAAGAATTTTAGCCATCCAGTGGTAGTTTAGCTTTTCTTAAATGAAAGGAACAGTGTACGCGAAATCTCAAGTATTCCCACAATTTTATGCCTCTTTTTGCGTTATTAGTCATGGCTGTACTACCAAAGATGCATCAAGCTACTGAAGCTTAATTCCTCCCTTCCCACAGAAATTGTTTCTTCAGAACAGTGCTACCATGTATTTAGAAAAGATAGTACCGGGCAAAAACTCAGCCAGGTGATTCATATCTGTCACTAAATAGAAAATCTCTTATCCTCCAGACTCTCAGCTAGGAACTCAAGATCTTTTACCATCCTTACTAAAGATCAGCTTCACTGAGATGTGATAGCTATTGGAATGATTAGAGACCATTATTCAAGCTGCCACGTTACCTTCTAGAGAAGAAAGAGGACATTCTGGCTTTTCGTAAGCTGTCGGTGTTTGAGCAGAACTCTTTGAACTAATTTCCTTAGAGCTGCTGTCTGATGATCCACTAACTGCAGCAGTTGCTTGAAAATAAATGTCTGACTGAAATGACAAATAACTCGTCTTTAGTAGAGTGAGACATTCTTAACCATCTTCTGAGTAAGTTTGTCCACTATGTTCTACTGTCACTATTTCTGTATTGCTGCTTAGTCAACAAGAGTTGGTCATAGAAAGGTTATCACTGTAAGTGGAGGGAACATATGTAATGTCGAGCAGAGCATTTGCCCCATAAACAGCCAAGTATCTTAGAACTGTATAACTGCAACCAATAAAGGACAGCATGATCAATCCTGATTCTCTTTGATATAAACTAAAAGCAAACATGAACAGTTACCATAGATCAAGTAGTCCATATTTCAGTTTTGCCTTGTTAGCTTTTTAGCTGCAGCAACTTCTATGTGAATTAGATACAAATTATATCACAGAAATCATCAAATACGATTTTACTGTGTCTTACCCTCGATGCTACAAGTTGAAGCTCAGGCACAACTGCTGTGTGGACTAAGTTCCCATTCACCACTAATCGGATCTCAATGGAATCAGTAGTGAAAGCAAGGATATAAGGGAAAGCACAGACTGCAACGAAACAAAAGTTATTTGGCAAGGAAAAGTGGTTAATGTGAAAGTTTCCTGGATGCTCCATGAAAACTGTTCTTGACCTCTTCTGGAATCTCCCTTTCCTATGAAAAGTTTGTCTAACTGGATGGACATGGAGCTACATCAATCCTGAAGAAAACTTCTCTCTCCGTGCCTGGCAGAACGTAGACTGAATGGAAAATGAAAAGCAGAAGAAAGAGTTCAGCAGAGGAAGAACTTGGCACCAAGACTACATTTTCTATAATTATCATATGCAGAAACTAAGCTCAAGTGGCATCATGAATGTAACAAAGTAATGAAGTGTTCCTAGAACATGGTAATTCAATTAAGAACCAAGTGCGAGCTATAATGGTAATGAAAAAAACAACCATCTAGTAAAAAGAGATATTTTCTTACCAACAGCATAAGGAACTTGATTCCAGCTGAAGTGGAAGTCATAAGCTGATGGCTGGATCAGAGGAGAACCTCCACTGAAAGGATATACCTTCCTGTATTGGCAAACATCTGTAACAAAATAGAAAAAATCAACATCAATAACCTTACAGTGTAAGTGACAAACACCAATTTTATAGGGAGATTTTGCAGAAGTGTGGTCATTTTATACATAATCAAGCATGTAATTCTGAATTGTTAACAGACAGAACTAGATAAAGGGGAACCTACCAGTACTAACAGAATTTTTTTTAAACACATGCACTAGTGCTAATCAAGCATCTATTAAAATACAGGACTTGAGAAGTCGTATCAGCAAACAATAAGAAAGCTTAGAGACAAGAAGCAATTGTGATCGTATTTTTTTCTTGACAAGCTCCTATGTGTGTACCAGGGGCTCCAGCTAAACAACTATGATCCTGTCAAACATGTGCTGCTTACAGCTCTTTTATACTTTTTAGGCAAAATGGGTTTTTTTCCCCCTGTAAGTGATGTCCTTACACTGAATCAAAGTTTACATCCATTAACATATTACATGTTTTTTCTTAATTCAAACTTTGGACACTGCCAAATTCTGTGTTTTCATATTAGTTCTATAATGATTCTTTCAGAATCCTAAAATTCTCTAAAGAACAAATGTAGGTTTCCCTGAGACACCATCCTAGAAATAGGAATTCAAGTTGCTGTAAGCGCATGCAACACCTTTATTATAACTTTCAGATCAGCTAAGTTTGTTAGCTTTGGCTAAGCAACAGTTCTATCCCAAAAAGAAATATAGGGAATTTACTGTGCTCTGGTCAGACAGCTTTTTAATTCTGAAGCAGTGCTAAGAGAACCAGAACCAGGTAGGACATGGCAAGCAACCAGTACCAATAGGGCCTCACAGAGTTTAGAGACATTTACAACTCATTCCATGGTAACAATTTGATAGCCAGTGCCAGAACACAGGCATGTTTATCCTGCCTCCATTGATGTTCACTCTGGAGAGGCAAACAGGACATGTCTTCTGCTACGGAGAAAGCCATGCCTTCAGCATTGCCTCACATAGGCTGTTTCATGCCAAGTGCTTCTACTTTCATGAGGATCAGAATTACCTGTGTACTGCAGAGAAGAGTATATGTGCATTTTATATATTGACTGGTAACAGCTTTACAAAGGGGAAATCATGCCAGATAAATCTGGTGGCATTCTGTGACGGGCCTACAGCATTGGCGGATAGGGCAGAGCAACTGACATGGTCTACCTGTCAAACGCAAAGCATTTGACACTGTCTTGCATGACATAATCGTCTCCAAATTGGAGACAGATGGATTTGGTGGATGGAACACTTGGTGGATAAAGAACTGACTGGACAACCACACACAAAGAGTTGTGGTCAATGGCTCATGGTCCACATGGAGATCAGTGACGAGTGGCATCGTTCACAGATCAGTACTGGGGCTGATACTGTTCAACAGTTTTATCAGTGACAGGGACAGTGGGATCAAGGCACTCAATAAGTTTGCTGACGACACCGATCTGTGTGGCGCTGTCAACACACCGAAGGCAAGAGATGGATCCGGAGGGAATTTGACAGCCCTGAGAGGCGGGACTGCGCAAACCTCATGAAATTCAACAAAACAAAGCACAAGATCCTACACCGGACACACCTACAGGGTGGGCGTTGAAGGGATTGAGAGCAACCCTGGGAGAAGGACTTAGGGATGACGGCTGATGAAAAACTCAACATGAGCCAGCAGTGAGTGCTCCCAGCCCAGAAACTAATGGAATCCCGGGCTGCATGCAAAGGAGCGTGGGCAGTGGGTCAAGAAGAGGGATTCTCCCCCTCTGCTCTTGGGAGACCCCACCTGGACTCCTGTGTATAATTCTGGTGTTCCCAACAGAAGAAGGACATGGAACTGTTGGGCCAAGTCCAGAGGAGGCCACGAAGCTGACAGGAGGACTGCAGCACCTCCCCCATGGGGACAGGCTGAGAGAGTTGGGGCCATTCAGTCTGGAGACGAGAAGGTTGTGTGGAGACCTCATAGCAACCCTGCAGTATCTGAAGGGGCCTCCAAGGAACCAGAGTGGGACTCTTTTATCAGGAAGTGTAGCGACAGGACAAGGAGTAATGGGTACAAAGTGAAAGTGGGGAAATTTATGTTAGATATTAGGAAGAAATATTTTATTATGAGAATGTTTAGACTCTAGAACATGTTGTCCAGAGAGGTTGTGGATGCCCCAACTCTGGCAGTGTGCAAAGCCAGGCTGGATAAGGCCTTGAGCGACTTCTTCTAGTGGGAGGTATCTGTGCACATGGCAGGGAGGGTTGGGACTAGATGATTTTTAAGGTCCATTCCAACCCCTTAACATTCTATGATTCTATATCCAAGACCATTTTATAAAAGGAGATTGAGAGAATTACAGTGAAATAATGCAATAGTGCTAAGAAGTAGGCAGAAGAAAAAACACAGTGACAGAATGGGACATCACACAAGGAAAAAGGGATGAAATGCTAAATTGGACATGTCTTGAAGACACCTAGTAACTGTGTAACTACCTAAAGAATGAGCCAGATCTGAAAAAACAGGACTTTTTTAACATGGCAGCATCTACAGAGACGCACATCTATAAAACAACTAGTATGTCTAAAATAATACTTGAATTTCTAGTCTCTCCAATATGCATTTAAGTTCAAAAGAATATATTTGACAAACTTTTCATGAAATGGTAAAATTTATTTTAAAACACAGACCTAGACTCCAGCGAAAAATAATTATATGTGCAGATCGCGCTACTACCATTTTTATCCTTCCCTTAGCACTTACAGTTATAACACAACAGTAGACCAGCTTCACCATCTTCATATACATCAATAGCTGCAACAAAATTAACCTGCAATGATAATGGAAAAGGTTATGAGCCGGCAGAGGATACTGTGATTATTCCAATAGAGTTTTGACTAACAAGCAATACAATCAGTTGGAGGATAAAAAAAAAAAAAAAAAAAAAAAAAAAAAAAAAAAAAAAAAAAAAAAAAAAAAAAAAAAAAAAAAAAAAAAAAAAAAAAAAAAAAAAAAAAAAAAAAGAAGGAAATAAGTAAATAAATAGATAAACATGTTCTAAATGCAGACTCTTTTGTTATTAATTCTAATGTCCAGAATAGAAAGATTCAGTTATTATATGACTGGGCAGCAGTTTCTTAAATAGAAATATAAGCTATGTGTAAAAATCTTAGCCATAGTTCATGTAAATAGGCAAATCTCAAAGAGAAACTGGTGGCCAACAACTGAAGTTATTTTCATTCAATTTCATGAACAACAAAACTTTGATACCACAAAGATAAAGCGAAAACCAAACTGTTGACTGAGAAAGGAGAAGAATGAATTTATGGTGGTAACAATATTCCAGAGGCTGAAACACAGTCTCTTTCCTGAGGCTTGGTGGGCACCTGGCATTCAGTCAAGGTCAACCCACTACACATATCATATCTTATAATTATCTCTCTTGGGAGTTCTTATTATCACATATCCCAAAAAGAAAAAATATCTCTGGGTGCCACAAAGCAGCATTACAGAAGTGAAAAGTAACAGACGTGAAGATCTCTATAAATTACACTCCCAGGAGGTCAGCACAGGATGCACTGAGTCTGCAAGAAATTATGTTCGGTGGGGCTCTGCAAAAACGTAGTTTCAATGATGTAAAGTTACCTTGTTTGTTTCAACGTGATGCAATCTGTAGGACTCCCCCGTGCTCTCATTGACTAAATCAAACTGGTGACGATACGCTACACAGATCATATTGTCACTGTCTCCAGTAGGTCCATCCACCAGTGTCATAACCACTGGGGGGTCAGAAAGGCATATTTCCTACAACGTAAATAATAGAATTACTCTCTTTTTCAAGATCCTACTGTGGGTGCTGCAGGTATTCCATGATTTTAAAGGGATGTGCTCTGAGTGCAGCAACATGACAAAGAACAACCTGAAATCTAATTTCTAAAAAATCTGAAAGATTTCTTTGTCATATATATGATCAAACTCCATCATACGGCATCTCACTTTTATTTGTCTGGAGGTTTGGGGTGATGATAATGCACATTCTTTGCCTTTCCCACAATCCCCGCACTAGCTGAGTGCTGCTCAGTCTGTTAAAGTAATTAGTAATTAGATTACACATACCCGGATGTACTGGAACTCTTCTACAGGAGATTCAGGCGATGAGAGCACAGAGTTGCTGGTTAAACTGCTGTGTGGATTATATTTCTTTGTGACAAGAAGTAGTTTGTTTCGAATAGCCACAACAATCCTCAATTCACTTCCATGGTGAGTATTTATGGCATACAAATGGCAGCCTGAGGAAATAATGTTCTAGACTGTAAGTGGTTGGGGTAGGGTCTGGTTTTTTTTGGTTTGTATCTGTATGATGATTAGTACAACAGGGTTCTGATGCATGTCCTAGCAAGACAGAATTAACCCCTTGCAATAGGATAACATCAACTTCTAGAAAAAGACAAAAGCCTATGACTCCTTTGAAATCCGTTTTACCTTTATTCCTAAATACATGGATTTTCACTATCCTGCAGGTTCCAGCTTTACAAAGCAGCTTGCTTCTGAAGACCAGAAAATGTTTATGTCTACTAAAATAATCAGCAACACCCAGACTAATGTAAGAACTGCTATTTAATGGAGGTCTGCCAGTGTTCCTTGAATTTAAAGTGTGCTTTATTTCAGTTTAAATCTCTGCAAAGTTCTTCTCATACCTCCCAATCCTGAAATCCTATTTTTCTCTAACGCTTTTCAGTAGCAGCAATTGTCAATATGACACTTTTACAACACTCTAATATGTTGTGCTGAACTATACCAGACTAGTTTTCAAGTATAAGCTTAAGAAAGCTTGAATTAACTGTCAAGAGAAAACACTAAAGTGAACACCTACAACTGCCTCAAGGGAGCTAAAAAGCCCCTGGCAACTACCAGCACCATACTACAGTGGAAATAATGTCACCTTTTGTTCTCTCTAGTTTATTTTCTCTGCAGTCGTATTTGCTTCTTATAATTTGCTTTGTCTCTATATCTTTTTGGACAGCACTGAGTCTGAAGACAAGGAGACGAGAGTCTTTCCCTGACATAGGAAGAGAACCAGGAAACAACAAGTTAAAAAAAGTGGCAGTTTGAAATTAATACTTCAAAAGAGCAGCAGCATCTCATAAACAGAGCAAATATAAACAAAGCATAATGCTTTAAGTTGTTTTATACCAGAAGCTTCGAGAAAATACATTCTATAGCTCTAGGGTGCGGTAACATTTAACAGCATAATGAAACACATTTTGTAAAATAGTGACAGCATAAGTAATTACCCCCATGTTTTTGTGCAACTGAATGAATATATAATTCAGTCACAGATATTTGCAAAAAATGTTGAGTTCTAATGGTGACCATAAACAGACAGTATGACCAGTTTCAGGCTTGCCTTGAAAGAAGCACGAACGAGCATTTAGGTATTTCCACCTCCAACTCCTTCCCAGCCTCTCAGAAAGTAACAGTAGTTTCTGTATGTGCTCCTTCATTCTAAATAAAGCATCTAATATACCAATGCTGATAGACACAATTGCCTCACGAGACACACATACCAAGCCACAGCCAGATTCATACAGGAATCAAAGAACAGGGACGTCTCCTACCTTTGTCTGTTCGGGCAATCAAAAGATCCAGAGCTTCCAACACGTGCATCTGCTTTATTTGGAGAGTTTTATCAAATACTTGCACTAACGGTTGACCATCTAAAAAAGAAACACACATATGTATTCAAAATCCTGCTTAACTTTGGTAGTCACTAGTTTCGAACCCTTTCTTTCTTTTAATAAAAACCTGTTTTTTTTCTTAAAAAAATGGAGAGAGGAAAAATAAAAAAAAACAAACCTGCACAAAGCTGCTACATATACCACAGCATCATAGTCAATACTTCCTCACAGGAGAGTTTTATGATTGCCACGGATCAGATTATGCAACTGAAACCTAAAAGGAACTTTCCTTTGGAAAGTTTAAGAACTATGACCAAGAACTAACTGCATTCCCTCAGTCCTGCTGGCCTTATCTGGCACACAGAAGATAAGGGATCAAACAGTAATATAAATGCTAAAGGAAGAGGCAGGCTTTCACTGTCATGTAAGCCCTTGGCTTCATGCTCACTATCATGAAGGGATAAGAAATCAGACAAGCCATTTAGCCACTCCCTGAGCCTGGATGTGACCTCTTAAGCCTTTTCAGACGATCAAGAAAACAACATCTGAAATAAGAAAACATTCAGAAATCTGCATTAACGTTCACTCCCCAATATGGTTTGATTCCAGTGCGGAGAGAATTTTGGCGGCTAGGTTACATAAATGCAGTAAATTCACTTGGATTAGTAACTACCCCAAGTTAGTAAAGACCTACCAACAACTGAACACACCTTACAAACACACATTTTCAAGAAAATGGTCAGATACATAAAAATTGACACAAAAACACCGGATCATTTACTAACCATCTATTAACAAGATGCCAGCATCTGTAGAAACCAGCAAGGACTGGCCCCAAGAATCTGCACAGACAACCTCATGAGGAAAATTACTGCAGAAAGATTGAGATTCCCAAGGCTATGAAGCAACATAAGGGATACAAATTAAGTACACTAAGAAATACAGATCATACAGACACAGAATGTGATGGACAATGGCAAATATTAACATGTAAATGCTTTTGGCAGGATACATTTCCAAACAGTACATTTTTTGAAATATCAAAACTGTGTTAATTTTCTGGCAGAGGAAATTCTGCATTAATTCTGGCATGGAGACTAGTAAATATAAGACACATTCCTGAAACACTGGAAACACATGCAGCTGACACTCAGTGCAACCCTGGAAATACTCCATATGCACTTTACTTTAAAAAACCCAGACTGGTAGACTTAAAACATACGTACTACCATGTATACGCAATTTGGTTACATTTTATGGTTCAGTTTGTGATGTTTAGTCACTAGTATGTGGTATAGTTAAAACTGCCTTTCTACTGAATTGTTCTTTCATCCTGTGTTCTTCTCTGTATTTACCTCCCAGTCCGCTCCTCCTCTCCCAGTTTATATACTAGCTAGTATCTGAAATTTTAGATGCTGTTCTGAAGCTTCTGTATATAAAATGCATGCAGAAGACTGTAGTTTGCATATTTCACTCCCTTATGATCTCAAACAAAATCTAGTACTACACAGAATGAAAACACAACTAAATTTTTTTCTAAACTTGTTGAAGTTAAAATAAAAGATGATTGCATTTGGAAAATGGCACTTTCATCAAATTTTCTCAGATATAAAAATGTCCATGCTTTAACTTGAGAAGTGCTTCTGCCCCAGGCTCATCCTTTATTAATCTGATAGTGACTGCGGAATCACTTTGCTACTATACATTTCACCTTTTCTGCTGCAGCATGTAATTACAGAATAAACACATGCCATACTAGATAATTTTTAATTTTTCATAAGTTTTCTCAGACAGACAGTTTCACTCACCTCCTTTTTACAAAAGCTTGTGGTTGCCAAGTTAGCTGTGGTATCCCCTTTCACAGTGGTTTTCAATTTCAATGCCTAATACAAACAGATGTTTTATTTAAACTGAGTTTTTGTCAGCAATACCGAAGCTAATGACTATATAAAAAGGGCAATTTAGGACAACAAAGTAACTCCAGTTCGAAATTCCTATACCACTTATTAGAAAAGAAGTAGAATTTTGTACACTTAACAAAGTCTACATGAATCACTAGATGGTTACTATATATTTTCTCAGCCTAAACATATATTGGCTGGGTTTTTTAGGTTTTTTGTTTGTTTGCTTTCTAAATGGAAACTCAAAATCAGAAAAGAAGATTCAAACATAATAACAGAGAAAAACCTCCACCTCAAACAATACAAGCTAAACATCTACACAATTTACTCTGTAATCTAGATGGATTACAGAGGATTCTTTTATCGGTTACACAAACTAGCTTTTTACTTACAAAACTTCCAAACACTAAGTCAAAAACTATCTATGTATTGCTAGGTACCCCAATGACACACAGTCACAGGATAACAAATTCTTCAACTAGAAGAGACGTAATTTTGAAAGAGTCAAGATCTCCAGAGTAATATCATACATACTTAGTTTCAGTGAGTTGCACAATAAGTCTCTTTAAGGTATCTTACATACCTTCATTGCTAACTTTTACAGATGTATTCCTATAAATCGGTGACACATGGAATTGTCACGGCATTCCTGAATGCAAAGCTCAGAACTAATATAAACCCAATTTTATTGCCCCAAAATTTGCCAACAATCATGCATAGTCTCTATGAAGTGGCAGTAATCGGCCGCATGTACCATTTGCACATTTGCATTAAACATGGCTGTCAGCTTACAGAGATACACAAAAGACTTCACTGTATGAACACTTTAATTCCATCTCACCAGTCAGAAGAGACCACTTTGACAATAAATAAATGATTTAAATATACTGCTGAATCAGTCATCAATGAGTTTTGTTTACCATCTAAAAACTCAACTAACTAAACAGCTAACACCAACAACTAAAGGAGAAATACATTCATAGTTTGGCAAGAATGATTAACAGCTACTTGGAAGGCACTTTAAAATGTGTTCAAGCCTATAGTTTGTAACTTAGAGGAAAGATATTTCAGACAAGGGAAAGATTTTGATGTGAAAAGAAGCTCCAAGAAAAACACAATCAGCTATCTACGAATTTTTAGCCCACATACTGGATTTTCCTTCAGTGAAGATCATGTTAAGGATGGAGTCTTGCTTAAGAAATGAGTCCCAACTAGATTTGTTACATGAGTATCTTATCAGCGTTTAACTTGTGGGAGGTGGAAGGGGCTCAAGCTATAGGTTTCTATACTTTTAATAATCTTGTTTTTCTTCAACTTATGTAAAGTAAACTTAGGGAATAAATCATTAGTTACTTCTGTCTCAGTATTACAATCGCTTTTTTTTTTTTTTTTTTTTTTTTTTTTTTTTTTTTTTTTTTTTTTTTTTTTTTTTTTTTTTTTTTTTTTTTTTTTTTTTTTTTTTTTTTTTTTTTTTTTTTTTTAACCTGCCTAAAGTGTCTAGTTATTTCAAGGTGATGGGGGAAAGGGTGGGCAAAGCACAGATGAGTAGCCTTTGCAGTTCTTGTCAGTGCAATCTTTAATAGCCCCAAGATTTTTTTGAACCAGCTCTCAACCACCTGGTATCATTCTCTTCCTTTAACCAGAACTTCTCGGAATCTATCGTATCTATTCCTTAGATTACTACAATTAAAAAAAAAAAAAAAAAAAAAGGAAGGGAAGAGAGGAGACTTGGGGTTTGTTGGTAAGCGTGAATTTTTGTTTTGTTTCTTTTGTTTGTTTGTTTTGGTTTCCTGGTCTGTTAACTCCTGCTGAGTTAAATCAGCTCAGAAAGAGATATTCTTAAGATAAGCTGCAGAACCATGACACCAGTCCAGAATCAAGAAGAAACAAGTGAGAAAGGACAGGGGAAGCATAGACACTATTGACTTTTTTGCTAAAATGAACTGTCAGATCAAAGCAGACTATCTTAATCATCTGGAAGTTTTACTCCTCACTGAATCAAGATATTAATAAGCCCATAGAAGATCGGAGTTAGCATCTGGTATGTTCAAAGATGTGCAGCAACCTCTGATTTAGCAGAAAGATTGTTGAAACTTCTTCCTGACTACAGTAGGCTAAGTATTTTCTACGAAATTCAATTTTAGTAAAACACATGGAAGAAATCCATGAAAGTTTATGTTTTTCCAAAACACGGAAAAAGAGAGAGCACTCTTCTGCTTGGAGGCAGAATGCATCTGCTGCATAAAGCAGGGAAAGACCTTCTATGTTTGATTCTAAGGTTTGATTTTTCCAAACTTCATTTAGCTTAGGTACTATATAAGTATTTGTACTTGTGTTGTGTACCTTAGGTGTTACAGATAAATACTTCTATTCATATTTTATGTTAATGAAGCTTAAAAAAATGCAATACTAGAAAACTATTTCTGATCACAGAAAACTCCATGAAGTCCTGACATAACTGCAAGCTAATCAAATTCTAACAAAAGGGGTGACACAGTCTTTGTAACCCTACCTGCATACCTTCTAAACTGACCCTACCTGACCGAGCCGAACAAACTCTGCTTGTCGAGCTTCCTCTTTCTTCCGTGTTGATTTTGGGGACTCTGGTAACACATCACTGAAGGACCTTCTATTGAGCATGTTCTAAAACAGAAAATTCTGGTTAAAAAAATAAACCTGAAAGGTTTTCAAAATCTTTTCATCTGAAGTAACTTAATGTGACATCATTTAAATTTTCTGGTTTTACATACTTTCCTGTAGTAATGAATCTAACTGTATAGCTTCTCAGAGAGGAGAAATTTCAACTCTCCCAATCCTTGAGTGCTTTACCTTCCAACTTGTCATAGTTTACCACTGTCATGTTCTGTGCAATCATACCACATGAATATATGACATAAATATATGGAAAAAAAAAGGTTAGGCAGATCTATTTAGATAAGAGAAATAATGGGGAAAAAAAATAGCACCTTGTTAGTTTTAGAAGTACTGAACTTCTTTTTAGTTAGTTAGGAATTGCCTTATTGAGAAGTCTTCATCCTCCAAAATAGCTATCTCATCTAACAGTAAAAATGATCCAAACTGACACATAACAGAATGAGTAAATGCAGTTTTTATGGTGACAAGACTAATTCATAAAATATTTTCAGTGCCTAAATTTCCTATTCCCTTGCTGTGGGTAAGCTTACACAAAGTATGACATTGTTATGCTTCTCCTCACACCTGGTAAAGAGTCCTATCCAGAAAGGATTCTCTGCCAACTTGCGAGTAACTGTAAAATAAGTTATATCACAGTTTATATTTAGCCTAGTCGTATGCAATTCAGTGCTCATTAGGATGAGATGACACTCTTTTAAAGCATCAAAACAGTCAATCCACTAGTGAGGCGAGCACATGTGAGGGGATGCAGAAACTTCTGACTTACATTTACCTTGTGTAGATCAGGCATCATGTCTTGGTATAAAGAGCGGATCAGCATGTCTAGAGTGCGCTGACGTTTCTGAGAAAATGTTGGTGTTTCCAAGGTGGCTTTTTCCCCATTTATTACTAAAAAATTACGGAAAAAAAGATATATTACCAAAATGAACTTTGACAACTTCCACTGACTCTAGTTTGCTTCTGTACCAAAACACCTATTTTGCCCTTATTAATTTAGAGTTGCCTCCTGTTTGCATTTGTTTTGTTTTGTTTTTAGTGAGTAACAATCCCTTAAGCTTAAAAGAGAAAAATCAGTAATAGGAGAATTCCACAGGGCATCCCTAACTGATAATCAATTTAAGTATTAAACAATTTAAATACATGAAATGAGTTATCAGTCAACTTCCTGTCAGGTAAGCATCTAATTCTAATCATCATGAGCAGTTCTCAAAGATTTCCTTCTCGCTGATTTAGAAGGGCAAATAAGGATCACTGAAAACTGGAACTGAATCCTCACAGAATTAAAAAGTGCTGCACAGGTGCATTTCAGCACCTTTAAGAAAATATTCAGAAAAGCTTCTATTTTCAGGTTTTCAGAGATACTAACACTTCCTATTACTAAATTATGAACAGCATTATAAATTCTTTCAGATCTCCAAATCCTTTAAGAAAATGCAAAGCTAAATATGGCTGCACATTCTGCAAATGTAAAAGTCAGCTTGTACCTAGTGGCCCAAGAGGCAGAGAAATTCATTTTTTTGTTAATCTTACTAGAACAGTTTGATGGAACTGACATCCCACCTATGTTACCGATTTGAAAAAAGAAATTGCATACAAACCAGCAACATACACAACAGAATATGTTTACATTTTAAGTATCGTGAGTTTCAATTTGTTAAAGCACTTATTAAAAAAGTGTTTCTAACAAAGTACAAACCAACTTACGTTTCACCAACACAAAATCCCTGAATTCCTGGTGATTTGTAAACACAGGTGGGGACGGAAGGGGAGGCCCAAACAGAGGAACACTTTCTTCTGAAAATATTTTCAGCCTATTGGAAGTACAAATCTTTATGTATATTGAGTCACATTCAAACCCTACCCTTTTTATAGACGCTATTCGAAACAGAAGAAATGGAACCTGTCATCACCTGTCATCTGGGTACGTCTTCTTACATAAGAACTTTGAAAGACCTAACAAAAAAGATTCACTTGAAGTTACTCAGTAGAGCAAAACTATGCTTCCTCTACACAAACTAATACTGGGACATGACGAATTAGAACAGAACATTGCAGTTCTACTCATAGAACTTCTAGTGGCACTAGCAAAATCTAGTCGTTTCCCAAAAAAGGTTCTTTGCCTACAAGACATGCTCTCTTTACAGATTTCCACCTTACCTATGCATTCACCACAGCATGAAATGTTCGATTCTTTCTGAGTAACAATGGCTTATGACATCTGGACCTGCTGAGTTCTTGCGATCCATAAGGAATCCCGCATAGCAAAAATGAATGCTAGGTACAAAACTCATGTACAAAATATGTCCAGCAGGCATAGTTTCTATAAGATAAGTGATCATTTTTTGCTATTTCAATTGACAGTCTGCAGACAAAGGTCTTCCAAGTGGCATGTGCAGATGACACAAGCCACAGCAAGTTAATTATAAAAATTAAAAATGGTAAAAAATTGGTAAAATTATAGATTCAACCCATCTTTACTGTTACATAAACCAGTCAGAATTTGTTTCCCCAAAAAAAACACCAATGATTGACTGGTATTGAGTCTAATGGATTGTAAGGGTTTCATACAGTCTTTTTTCATGAACACTTAGAAACTGCATACAATTTGAAACACAATGAATGATCATCATTCTAATGTTTGTTTCACATATTTGAGACACAGTTTCATAGATGCTCTATGTCTATTTTATTAGATCCGGGTAAAAGAAATAATCATTTATCCCTACAAAAGGTGTGAAATGTTCCTTGAGTGGAATAAATTAAGACAGGGAAAGCCACAGCAAAACCAACCAAAGAAATAGACTTCTTGACTGAAGTAAAATATTCTGCATTTTAAGCAGAAATTCAGTGTCAGATCTCACAGTGACATTGCATTTGAAACAAGAAAGATTTGTCTCAAGACACTAGAGTATCCCCTCCCTCCTCTGACTGACATTTTGGCCACTTGGAAGACCACCTTCACGCACAAAAAAATAACAGAAGGAATAAGAGTTCTATTCAGGTCTAAGATGAAAGGACAGCAGAAGTAAATGTAATTAGGCCAAGCTGAAATATATGTATCATGCCTGTCATATAGGGAAAAAATACTGCGTGATATGTATTGCAGTAAGATGTATCAAGACCAGCAAAATGAAGTAACTAAAATCAGATGGACTGATCTAGTAAAAGCAATCAGTATTCAGAGAGAGGCAAATTTATCTTAATTACTGCTACTCATTTCCCCCTCAAATAAACAGCACAGTAAAAAGCATTTTACCATGGCTAGCCCATCTACTGACTATTAGCTTACAATCAGGACAACATTCACTTCAACTTAAAGGGTAATGAGTGATGTATGCCCAAGTTTCTGTCCCAAAACAAGAAGAAAAAGAAAAGAAGTATCTGCACTGTCACTGCAAGCTGGAATCATGAACATGTTTTGTGCCTCTCACAAACCTGGGAATGCTGAAAAGCAGAAGCTATGGGGACAATCAATTTTTTAAAAAATTGCAAGAAGGTGCTAAGAAGGTCTTTGAACAAAATAAAACTATTCCTTTTCTTAACTGTGCTACAGTTATTTCCAAAACAAACCCAAGCTATAAATGGAAGGGGGGGAAAACACAAATGCAAACTGAAGTACCATGCTGTTGGATACTTCTCTGGAGCTAGATTAATGGAATGCTGAAGAAACATAGTAATATGCAAAATTCCAGTAGGTTTAAAGTACGTGGCATCCAACGATACAAATACTCTGTTAAGGTCCCTAACAGTTAATTAGTTTACTCGGCTACTGCTGAACTGAGATCCGTAAGAATTTGCAGTTCATGACTATCACAACATCACATACATCTAACTTCCATACATCTAAATAACTAGCATACACGTAGTTCACTACGTAATTGATCTCACTAGGTCAGAATGTTCCAGGCCTGTCTTTCATAATTTTGTTACATTTCATCTAAAGAATACTTTTGGTTTTCCCTCTTAGCTTATGCCTGTTTCAGAATTTAATTTTCCTGATGTTTAGAAACATGCAACTTATAGCCAGTTTAGAGACATCTGCATTGAGGTCCATGTTGCTCTTCAGTTTCTTAAGTTCATTTGGCCTTCCAGCATACAGACGGGTTGACCTTCTGTATGCCAGGAAGTCTCCTATTGCTAAAATGCTATCCCGTTTTCTCTAAATCATCAGAAATTCAGCGTGAATTTATTTGTTACAATCAGCACCTACCTGTAACTATCATTCTGCTTATTGTATCTCACTAAAGCAAAAATATCTGCCACGCAGTTAAGGAAGTTAACCCACTTCTAATAAAGATCACATGTATTTTAATACACTTTTTCTTCTCCCGCAGTTACATAGCAGATTTAATAAAGGTAAAACACATTAATCAATGTAAATATATAAAACATTCTAAACTATACAGATTTTGCTATTTATAAAGGACATTCCATACAGAATTTTACGGTTTGATCAAGTTTTAAAAATCAAGCTAGCACCACAAATACAGCATTAAACATGCTGTGGGCTATGTGTGTTTGATAGATTTGTGATTAGAAATTCTTTTCGTTGATAAAAAAGTACTGATTCTAAACTTCATTTATACCAGAACTTCAACTGAAAAAAAAGATTCCAATGGAATAATTTAGCTAACAGAATTATAAGAAAATGGAGCTAATTATTTGAAGTGCAAGTACACAAAAATGTATTACCAGTCTTGATTCGTAAGTTCAGGCAAATCCAGGAAAAACATCATCAGATAAGTCCTTATGGTTGTCTTGCAAGTTTTTTTTTTTTTACGGAATCAGTTAGAAGCATATTGCTTGGATAGGTTTACTTAACACCATCTCTTAAATTTTCAGTCCTCATAAAGTGTCAAAGAAAGCATAAGTTTGAATAACAGCATTGGCTCTGTGGGTTTGTTCCAGTTAAAATGAAGAGACCTTAGCCAATAACTGTGATCAGCACCATCAGAGTCTGGTAAGAAAAGATTTACAACATGATTCCCTTACTTCAACGAAAGCATCCAATGCTACTTAAGATGCTTGAGAGTACACTGGCTAGTCCCCAGCTACTATTCCGAAAGAGGCACAGATCTCCCACAGGTCCTGAGTTGTATCTGCCAGATCTGTACAGGCATTTCAAGCACACTGGGACATCTGAATTCATGCTGATGCCTTTATTTTGTAACTCAGCCCTACCCCACAGACAACACATGGCAAAGCTCCATACGGCAGCTGTCACTACTGTACAGGACAGCACAGTGGGGTATCTTTACGCTAATTTTTCTCATTGTAAAAGTAACAGAAAAGGTGTCCTATAGTACGTAAGAAAGCGAGTACAAAGGGTTAGTACAGATTCAGTGAGCTTTAAGATTTATCACATCTGATATAGCTCAGAGGCAACCCCCAGTTTCAGACACATTTATCTCTGACTCCTCCAACTGAAAATGTCAGGATGGTACTACGACTCCATCAACCAACTGTGGATTACTTTAAAATGAGGATTTAGGACACATCTCATTATGGCACCAAGAACAGCTGAACCTCAAAATATTTGTCAAAATCGAACAGTAGGCTGTATCAGTGACATTGTGACAAGCCCTCCAAACAGCAATTAAACTATTCCTTTTATACTAAGGCTGACACTAATGAAGAGGTACACTGACTTGGTAAACAATTGTTCTTCATATTTAGTTTCCTATGATATCTAAAGGTTTTTATTATTTTTTCATTCTGGAATCCTTTTTGTTCTAGACACTTCTTTAATTCAGAGTAAAAGAGGTTAATATTAAGAGCTTAAATCTAAAAATTAGGATCAGCTATGGATGAAACCAGCAAGAGGGTTCTAACAACAGTTAGTCTGCCTGAGACCAGGTTTAGAAGCTTTAAGCTTTGTGGTAACTTTTTAATACTCAGCAACAGAGCATAGATAGAAATAAGGGTTTTCTTCTTTTCATCCATTTTTCCTTCGTTTCACTCCATCTGGTCTAATGCCATATTCTACAGATTACTAGTCTACAGATTACTATTGTGACTCCATGATAATCCCATGTGATTGGCCGCTGGTTTTGGAATCATATTGTCTTCACAATGTTTTCAACTGAGAGTCTGAAAACCACAGGCTGACAAAATCTGGAGAATATACGGTTAATGGTCTGAAGGATTTGAGAACACTGATCTAAAATACATAAATATGTAAAATAAACAGCATCTAAACATTAAAAGGCAATATTCATTCAAATGCCAAAATTTAATGCCAAACTAATTCACATAGCAAATATATTTATGAATTTATATTTTATGAAAAGGCATAAAATTTAATTTGTGAAATTATCCAAATGAATGCTTTCAATAATATAAACATGACTTAAAAATCACATTCTTGCTTTTACCTTATCTTCTAGGGGATTTAACACAAACTTTGTTTTACGTTGCAGATTTGGAGACTCCTGGTCAAGCAGCTGAAGGTAAAGAATGCAAGAATGCAACTGTCTTTCTAAAACAGTTTTCGCCTCCATAAACAGCATGAGGGAATTAAAAGTAATATTGATCTTTTAAAAAAAAATTAGAAAATGTAAGGAAAAAGATACGTGTAAAATGAGAGCGAATCATGGATGGCTTGAATGCTGGAGAAGACTCTTCACCTTCCTGAAATACTATAGTGACAATGTCATTTCCAATATGTCGCTTCCTTTCTACCTGGAAAAAAAAAAGAAAAAAAAGGAAAAAGAAAGAAAGAGAGACAGACACAAGGACTTAAAATATAAAAATAAATAACTTAACAATTCCGTGAGAGAACGGTAAAACAATATTCCTAAACTGCAAACAAAACAATTACAGTCAATATTACTAAGGCAAATACAAAGTTATTACTTTACTATAAGCAAGTCTACCTAGCAGCGCCACAGCGGACACAAGAAAGCAAGTTCTAGAAGAGCAGATATTGCCTATTTTTTAAGTTAGAAAAGCACTCATCTTTTTTATAATTTACATAATTAATACTCACAAATTGGGTGTGAAGCCCTTAGCATTCCAAAAAAGCAAATCTATCACTTGAAATAAAAGGAAAAAAATCTTTGATGCTGAGTTATTCTTTAAAAATAAGTATCCTGAATGGCCTCTCTTTTCTTCTGTTATTTTGTTATTAGGTCAAGGAAAAAGCATGCGAAAATTGAGAGAAATAAAAAAGGGACAACATAATGGTGTCAACTAAGTATATTATTATAATACATAATAAATAGTAAACTGAATAATTTGCAAGTAATTTTAGGCAAATCATTATGAATGTATGATGTATAGTAAATGCATGCGATTACAAAATATTTTTTCATCATATAATACAAAGAAAGGTTTGAGCAATGGATGACAGCACATTTGATCAAGTACCCAAGAATCCACCTGGTGAACCTATGAGAATGTGACAGCAGTGTTTTAGTTCCTTAACATGCCCACAAGGGGAATTTCTTTCAAGCTGCATTAATTGCTTCCCAACTGTGAGTTTTGTATTACACATAAATATTCCTACGATACACACACGACTAATTTTCAATTGTCCTAAATTCTTTGAGGTAATAATTGAGGCAGCGCAGCTCTTCAAATTGCCTGGACAGCAAAATACTCAATCACTTCTCAGTGAAGCAATTCTGACCTTCACAAGTATCTTTTGTACCTTAACAGAGATAACAGGATGCATTATTTCTAACAAACATCACGAAATTTTCAGCATTTGGTATAATATTGAGAAAAAGATAGCAAAAGTCTTTAAGCCTACATTTATAAAATATTAACAGGTAAGAAATCCCTTATTTCTTCTAAAGTTTTGGAGTTTGTGATTTAGTAAATAAATGGGGAGGAGGAGGGGGAAATAAAGAGAACCATGTACCTGCTGCTTGTTCTCTCTGGAATATGGTAGCATGGTTGAAACATGGAACATAATTTCATGCCCTTGAAAAATTGTATAGATGGAACGCGTTCCTGTTGTATCATCTGCAAAGGAAGACAACATTCTCAGCAGGAATATGTCCTCTAAGTTTTAAAAAGAACAAAAGATATTTCAAGTCCTTTTACCAAATCTTCTTCAGTTATCCCTTTTTTCTGATCCATTTTAGAAAATGTCTACACTGCATTTTTTATGTGAGTCCAAACCTAAGTTTGCAATTAATCTGCCTATTCACACTTAAAACCTATGATGGCCCTTCACCTACCCTCTTGAAATCAAACAGTTCTTCAAGCCATGAGGTCCTACCATCATGAAGCAAGTAACATGTCAGGTTAGTCTTCATTCCAACTAAAATCAAAACTGTTCACCTTGAAAATACAAGTCATATAAATACTTTCCTTTAACTGCACTCCGTATCAGTGACTTAAGTTGACCAGACTTCTTCCTGGTGAAGCAGAGCACTTAGCATGCACACGAGGACGTCCATTTTGGGATTGTATTATGACTACAATACGTACAATATGCACATGCAATAGTGCCCCCTCTTTATTGCTTCAGATGAGTTCTTACTTTTAGTGTCCAGTCCTCCTCTGTAGCCTGTCCAGCCTTTCAAAGTAATTGTGTCACCCAAGAGATGCAAAAATCTTTGAAAGTTTTCACTTCCAGTTTCTACATGTGGGAGAGATAAATGTTAAAAAAAAAAGAAAAAATAAGAACATATAGTTACAGAACATATATAAAAAAATAATCAAAATACAGAAATAGGTACTGTTTCCAGGACACAAGGACCCAAGTTTCAGCTGAATTAGTTTCTCCTTACGTCATCCAAACAAACAGCAACCCAACCTTGCAGAATAGGCATCATCATGTGACATTAAAAAGTGACCTCTTTTGGTAACATCAAGACTACGCTGTTCAAGTGAACAAGAGGAAGTGATCGTGCTGCAAAAACGTAAGAGTGAAAGAACTACAAACAGTGAGTAAACAAGTTGCCTCCTTCAACTGCTTTTTTTTCCCTAAATATTACATTGCATAGTCTAGAAAAGAAATTTCACTATCTTCCAAGTTGTAATAATAGGATTCCTACAGCAACTTTTATAGAAACAGAAGGTTCTAGGCTACAATTTTTTACGCAACATGAACATGAAAACCAACAAAACTGCTGTATGTATAAAAATCACCTCCCTTCTGTCTTCCATGTGCAGGCACTATTTTCCATTTTTTCATTCAGATGAATAAAACAATTGAGAAAAAGGTGAAAAACTCACCATTACTGAACATTTCATCATCTGTTAGCTGACCATCCTTAGCATAAAGTACTCCAAATTTAAAATTCACAGATCCCTGAGAAATAAACCCAAATATTGTATGATAAAAAGACAAGCAAACAGAAGACTTAAAAAACGTCTTCTCTAAGGACTTTTAGATATCTACCCTGGTATACGTCCTATACATGGGAATACACATTCTACACCAACTCCTAATACATAATAATTTACCTTCAAAGTTTTATGGTATAGCTTAAAATTAATAATCTGAGTTGGTGACATATTAAGTTGGTGCTTAAAATGATTTTTTATCTCATATGTTAAAAACCCCGTATTTTTTACTGTAATTAGCAATTGATTACTAAGTTGTTACAAATATGTCAGTGTAAATATTTCAAATACAAAGCTGTATTCATTGAACAGGTCTGTGAGCTGGGAGAGGTAAGTTTATATTTACCTCTTGCTCTTCAAGAACCAATAAATCCTGTAAAGAAAAACAGAATGTTTAGCCCACTGGCATTAAAGACAACACAAATAAAATTAACAACCTTATATATTTAAGTTTTGATTTGAAGTTGCCAGTTCAACTGATAAAGACAGTTTAAGTAGTATCACATAATCCTACTCATTATTATCCTGCCACTGAAAGAAACAAATTAGTAGCATTTATACCCAATTACTTATATTTCCAGAAAATAATAAAGAAAAAAAACCGAACAAAAAAAGTCCTACCTTTTGTATCTCAGGATGAAAAATTTCCCTTGGGCTCTTCTCAAATTTATTGAGACTCATAGCACTGAAATGCAAATGAAATACTGCTTTATAGAAGGGCAAGTATACATTTCAGCAGTGTAACATTAACTGGTTGCTGTTACAACTGATTACAAAATGAATTGTTCAAAGAGCCTCTCTTAGGTGGAATGTTTTGTGGAACTGCTAATTCTTCCATAAAATACTAGCTTCCAACACCTCCTAACTTCTTTTGGATTTTGAAAACAGAGATTAGTACGAACCTGTGTGGAGATCAGGTTTAAACTTATTTACTTATAAAGGACAGAGCTTTATTTCAACAGCCTTCGCTATAGATTTAAACATAATCATGGTGAGCATTTTAGAAGGACTCAATAATTGATTCTATTTTTTAAGCTTTTATTCTCTCTCTTCTAAAATAATTCAAGGCAAGTCAAATGAGAAATGAGAAATTCAGCATCTAATTCACATACCAAAGATCCACAGACAGAACAGAAAAGATATTTAAATAAGAAGATCAACTGCCTCAATAAACAGAAATATCTAATTCATAGCATTTTTCCCTAACTTATGTTTCTACATCTACTATTATTTTTACTCCCTTTTTTTCCCAAGCATTAAGTTATAGAACTGTGCAGCATGTCACGGAGTGCCAAATGCAGTTTGTGTGGGGCACAGCGAACTAACACAGGAGTCAAATCTTTCCATTGTTGCTTATGCTAGACCACAGTGCCAACATGATTTGCTTTAGTACCTTTTGAAGGAGATTAAAATGTTCCAATTAATTTAGAAAAAATAGATGTAATATTGTAACCCAAAGCCTTTGAGACAGTCTGTACCTAGAATCACACCAGGTGTGAACAGGTGTCAAAGGAATATCAGTCAGACCTGAGGGATGGCTCAAGGACGCTAAGAGCAAAAAAACTGTCAGGGAAGAGTTTTCAGCCCAAGCTGAAGGGGATGACATTTATGCAGCTGATTGCATGTGGCACAGACCATGGAAGAAACTGGGAATAAGGTCCGAAACAAGCCTACATTTTTCTCTGTAAAATACTGGAGCATCACAGGATGGAACATGTGAGGAACATTTTCAGCAAAAAAAGTTATGACCTAAGCTAACAGTTGACGAAGTTTCTCCACTCTGCAATGTCTGACCAAAAACACGTATGTGGGTGGAGCGGAGGGAGAGGTTGGGCTGGAAAGGGATGTTAGGAAGAGATACTTCAGAGACTGATGGACAGACATGGAAAATCAGGTACTTTTACAGGAAAAGAATGAGGGCACTTAGGTCATCTTGATGAAGAAGCTGAAAGACATCTGAAGTGTTTTCAACTCACCATCTTGACATGACAAAATGGAGCCACAGCCCAGGAAATCAGATTTAAGAAGTGAGACTCAGTGGCCTGGTAGTGTCTCTGAAAAATTCAGTGGTCTGAGACCCCTCATAAATCTTGTGCAGTAGTAGGAAAATCCAGATCTGGTGGCAGTGGCTTCACACCCCAATACATGCCCTGCTTCCAGAATTCCCCTCTCACACAGGCACTGGCAGCATTAACCAGTGGTCTGGCTTCAATAAAGCAAGAGACATTTGCTTCTACTCTATACAGATTGTATTTAGCATCTCCTTTCTAATTAACTTGAAAATAGTCCCTCTGCTAAAGAAAAAGTGCTAAGAATTTTTCTCCATTTTAAGTTATCACTTTACCTATTACAGAACAGGCTTTAAAACCACTTTTTGCTGCCTTCAGTGATTGGGATTTTCAAAACCGTTTTTACTGTTTTTATAAATCTATCATGAAAACCACGGAACTCAAGTTCTGAATTAGAGGAAAAGGCATACCGGCAAATATCTTACATGATAACCTATTTGTCAATACATACCTTAATATAGATTTCACAGATAATGTTTTTGTGGGACTATAAGGGAGACATATTTTCTGAGTACCCTATAAAGAAGAAAAGCCAGGATATATTACAGGACATACTGACCTGTTAATTCAAGTAGGAATATTAATAAAACAATTAAATAAAAAAAAATTTAAAATAAGAAGAAAACTGAGCTAGTTTTATTTTGCTATATTTACTGATGGTTTGGAGAAAAAGTAATGATGTTGCAAAGGAAAAAAAAAAAAAAAAAAGAACCATGCATGTCCACGGGAGAGTTTTAAATCAATTGCTTAAATAAAGGGCTCTTACGGAACTTTAAGTGGAAAAAAAATTAATTAAATAACATTAGTGAAAGCGGTATCACACCTGCCTATTTTCTTACCATTATATAAGAAAATAATTGCCTAAATTGATCACAGGACATAATCAAAAACATTTAAGGCAACATTTCTAAAAAAAAGCAGAGTTGCAGGTAAGAAAAATTAGTAAATATCCGACATCACAGATTTCTGTCAGAAAGTTTATTATAATTTATCTACAAATTTAGTTTAATTGTATCTACTACAGTAGAATTATATGTTCTTCTTGTATACAATGACATTATACAATAAATACTGCAATTCTGAAGAAGTGTATGATAAACATATCCAAACGAAACAAAAGTCAGAGCAGCAGTTAACTACTTGTTTCTTACTGTTTTTCTCCAAAGTATTGAATGATATTGAGGAATGCGCTGATTATTTTGGTCAGACAGTACAACAGACAGAAAGAAAGGGTTCTTCTCTGCATCTGTACCTATATAATTCTGATGAACTGTTAGAGAAAAACAAGATGCAGTATCAACCATAAAGAAGACATGCACAACCTGTAAATCTACGCATTCATATGTAAAATATTTAACTGTCTACATAACTATGTTTTTATATACAGATGTGTTAAAAAAATCCAAAAGATAGGTACAGATTTCAAAGCCAAGAAGGTTTTCAAAACATGCCTTTTAGGTAGCAGAGGTTTCATTACTTACAGAAACCGAAATTAACACCACACCTTTTCTGCATTGAAATAATAGCTATTCAAAGCTACATTACATTTTCACAGATTCAAACTCCAATCCGTTCACAAAAAACAAAAGTTACCTTTCCCTAAAAAATATTTGAAATACCATCTCGTATGATACTCTGGGTTTTCCAAATGCACATCCGTTCTGTGCCACGTACCCGGCGTGTAGTCTGTATTCTGAAACAGAATTGCGAGATTGTCACATTAAACACCAAGTGAAAAATAAAGACAAAATATAGGCAAAATCTGAGACTGGCTGATTCATCTGATGTCTTAGCTGTACACTGCTTTTTAAAAAGCAAGAATTATTCTGAAGTCAGTTGGTGTGCAGCTGAAACTGAAACTTTTCCCTCTCCTGTTCTCTTTTTTCCCCATTTCTTTCTAAGTAACTGCAGACTTATCCTAGTATACCACTAGCACAGGCAGTGGCTTAGAATTTCAGTGAAAAGAAGATATTTCAATGTGGAATTTGAAGAAAAACATTCTAAAACTTAAAAATAAATAAATTAATGAATGAAATTCTACATCCAGGTTTCATTTTCTCAGTTCTTCCCAAAATAATCGCTAAGGACTCCTTGCTTGACCAAAGCACACTTTAGAAGTTCTTCAGTGTTGTTTCTGGATTGGCCAGTTAAGGTAAATTCCCTAGCATCCCTCCAGTCCTTTTCCACTAAGAATTACCATATGCAAAGAAAAAGACATTCTAACTATTCATTCACTCTGTGGCCAATCACTGCCCACTCTGGGAATCTTTCTGTGATCCAAGCTAATCAGTTTTTGAACTGCATGAAACTCAGCTAAAAAAACAGAGTATCAAACATGACCCCACAGAAAATCAATGCAAAATAGTTACATTGCTTCACTTTCTGCACCCAGCACTGATGCAAATAGACGATCAGTAATAGTTTGCCATTAACATTAGTTTAATACAAATTTACCAAGACCTCACATGTATTTCAAGAATATGAGGTCTTCTTCCTTTCAATATTAAGATGGTCTTTACAGATGAAAAGGTTTTGCAAAGGAAGATAATACATGAAGATAAACGGAAACCTAAGTGTCACTGGAGTGGTTACAGGGACACACTGTGAGTTTAGCAGTGCGGGAAGTTGGAGGGAATACTCTCTGAGGCTCCACTCAACTTCTTTATTTCTTATTTAAAGATAAGCACAGCTGCCAAAAGACAACTAAGGGGACAAAAATGAAGGTATAACTTCATCATGCCAACAAACTTAAAAGCACAAAGGTCAGCTTGAACATAGTTGTATTATCAGGACACCAATATAAAGTCACAAACTGGAGACTATCAAGTGTCATTCAGAGGGTTGATATTTTTCTTCTATCATGAACTGGTGAACAAAAACGCTACCAAAATGAAACAAAATGCCAGCTTTTCCCTTAGACTACATACTCTTGAATGAAAAGCTAAGCTAGTCTGTGAGAGGGAAAAAACCACATCTTACTCTTTTTAGACTCTTACATTCTCATATTATTACTTAGCATTTTTTGCATCCTCTTTACTTAGTAACTGACTGCAAATACATCTTTCATTGGTGAAGAACTACTGAAGCTGAACTATTTTTTCAGCTTTCTGTGAGAATTTTTAGCCACTTACCTCACCAGAGGAGCCATTTTCCACACGGAACCGCCCAGCTCTTTGAATGGCTCCATCGGCATCACTAGATATAAGCTACAAGAGAGTTTAAGATAGAGGTTCTAGTTCCAAAAATAGCCATACCATCAGCAATCAAAGCTCACTACCATTTCTTCTTGTTCCAGACATCACATAACTGCCCAAAGAGATCAGCCCAGCTATTTCCAGTTTGACTACAGGCTTTGAATGACCTGGTAAGAACTCTATGTAGGCACAAATGCATAAGAAATTTACTCTTTTGCTAGATCCAAGTACCAAGGAGAAATTCTCCCGTCTCAGATTTTGGCTGCACCAACACACAGTACTCCTAAAGAGGGACTTGTCCACCTTCCAGAAATTGATCTTGAAGATTGCTCCTTTCAAAAAAATGGGTCTTATAGACATGATGATTCTTGTCCTCTCAGTTTTGCAAAGCCTAAAACTCTACTTGTTGGTAGTATTACTGGGACTAGCAGTTTTTTTACTGCTTTTTATTTATTGATTGATGTCTTCATTTATTGATATTTTCAGGAGACAGAGAGCAACAAGAATCTCCAAACACAATGCTCAGTGATGACACCGAACAAAATAAGGTACAGGAGACGTCCTGGTCTGTCTTCAGCACTAACATCAGAAACTAAGGCTTGTTTACAACTGAAGAGTTCAACAATTTCATAAATACTCTGGAGAGGTTGCTTGGTCTTTTTATAAGGGAATCCAGGGATTCACAGAACACTGAAACTCTCTCTGTTGCTAAAGAAGCTCTTGAGAAGACAGTAAAGCTAAGGACAATGAAGTAATTCTCACGTGTCCTGCAACTGCTTAGGATCTCTACAAGAGAAGAGGAGGAGAACACTGCCAATGATATTGCATGTTACTCCTCCCTAAACCGTAAAAAGGGTGACTGTCACATATCATCCCAAATTTATGAAATGGGATCTGAACAAAAATAATTCATTGCTTCCCTCTAGCAATTTATGTTATTCTAGGACGATACCTTCTTCACTTAGTAGGAGAGTTATCACATTTTGAAGTTTTCTCCTTGTTTTGAAGCAACCCGAGGCTATGTCAGAAATAAACTAACATGGCAAAACCTCCAATGCGTCCTGGTGCCTTATATAAACTGTAAGAGAGATTATACGGACAAATGGCAGACAGTGGGAAAGATGTAAGAAAAAGAGACAAAATGATCTTGAAAGAATTGAGCAACTAAGATGCTACTGTGAAAAACATTGGGCAAGAAGAGTTAAATACTGAAGATTTAGAAATTTGAAAGGGCAACATGAACCTTTAATTGTTTGTACTTCAAAACATAAAAATTTGATAAAATACCAGTAGAGTTTTAAGAAAACCAACCAAAAGACAAGACCATTTGTGTGAGCTTACTGTGAATTTATAATTACAAATAACTTTTCCAGCAAAAGAGTCAAAGTATTAGTAATGAAAGAGCCTCTTAGCAGAAAACAGTTCACTTGTATTTTTTTATTAAAACACCGTAACTGTTATGTGAATATATGGAAAGAAAAGAAAGACACCTGGTGTTCTTGCAAAGCAATTTACAGCAACTAAGCCAACAATTTACACCCAATTTACATACATAATAATAAATATACTACCCAAGAACTTTAAATTACAACTATAGTTAGTAGAAAATTTGTGATTTATTCCCACAGTAAGAGAACTGGAGTTCATTTTCTTTACTTCTCCTCACTTCTGCTTTCCTATGGTAATTTATATAATTTCATTATGACCTTGTAATCAGTGACACTATTTTAACTGCTGATATACTGCTGTTTTCACAGCAGAGAAGAAATTTATGTAGGAGAAAAACAAAGTGCCAAATTAATCTTTGAATTTGAATAAAATACAGGATAATGGATAGATTTTAGGGAACCAATTTCTATATCTCTATTCTAGTTCTTTTAGTTTTAAACCTTCTCCCACTGCTGAGGCCTGCACATATAACATTACATACATTTGTACACATGTGAGCATGCACACATTTTATGACTTACATAATAGGAAGTACTTCATTAAATACTACTATTTTGCAATCTTCATCTTATAAGAAGAAAAAAGGCTCAATTTCATCTGGAGGTAAACACGATATTTATATAACACTTTCTGATCTGTTATCATGAAATATTCATAAATAAAGCAGTAAAAATATTTCCAATCACAGGCCTAAAATATCTATTCTGAAGCCTCTTTTTATTAGTCTACAACTTTCAAGTCCAGATTAGGAAGCACATTTTCCAAACTAAATTCAATTTTTTGACCTAGAAATGAAGGGTATTTGAGCTCTGTGTAAGGTGATAAATCAAAGGACAAACTACATAAACTTACAAGCTCCACAGATCCATAATGCTTTCTGCTAAAGTCTCCACGTCTGCAACCCAGATCTTCAGAGACAGACCTGGAATAGAAATGCTTCATCAGTGTACACAGATCAACTAGACTTACATTTCCTGCGATGCAACACTCTAACGTTAAAAAAAAAAATCATTCCTGCTTAACGAGGTTCACAGTGTGTGAACTTCTCACTGCAGAGAACACTCTTTACAGCATACACAATCTCCAGCAGCCACTGCAGTCCGGCTTTCATATTACCCCAAAGGAAAAGAAATGTCTGGGTCTTGACTGGGAGTAAAAGCTACAATTAAATTAAATATTTAGCTATGATGCAATCAGAGTTTCAAAGTGGGTGGTGGCTTATAACCACATTTGAAAATCTAAGGGAAGAAAAACCTACAATAAACTCAATGCTTCAAACAGAACAACTGCACTATACTCAATAAGACCACACTTTGTGGTTTGTGGATTGTCACAATCACTGATTTTTTCAGTCTCTTTTCAGCCTCCACACAAAGAGAAACTAAAGCACTTAATTTCTTACACTTAATTCATAAGTGTAAGAAAACAACAATATATCATAGGTTTCCTTCCACCACCTTAACAAAGACAGAATTATCAAGCAAGCCAATATAATCCTAGAATATGATGTTTAAAATGTACCTGTATTATCACACATAATCTCATACCATCATATCACATTAAGCACCACCTCCTCTAACTACAAACACTAAGCCTCTTGCCTTTGCAGTGGGGATATACATGTTACAAATACAAGCTAAATAAAGGTGCAGGTGGAAACTTAACATAAACCTCGATTATTCAGACTGTACCAGGGCCAGCAGATCAACCCCTCCATCATAGTCCAAACTTACAGTTCACCCTTATGTCAGCAGTTATGAAAATAAAGTTTTTTAGTTAAATGGAAAAAAAAAACTCAACCAAGTGAAACAAGAAGAAATCCTCCATCTAGCAACATGAGATAAAATTTTCTGAGAATTATCAGTACTATAAATTGTAATGTTACATCAATAAGCAGAAGACATATCTAAATTTTCATGTAACACCTTCATATGTGCTTCCTGACTGTAGGAGATACTGAGACCAAGGACTCAGAAACATCCTAATTTTCAGACAGGTTTTCTATTTGATTTTGTAAGTACTTAAAACTTATTAAACATAATTCATATTTCTGAGTTCTGTCCACTCGGATTCCGTGTTTTTACCCAAGACGAAGCAACATGAACGAGACATATCTAATGAAACTTTAAAACTCACCAAAATTATTTGGTATTTACTTGCAGTATGCAAATTATGCATGAGGGATAAGAACATGACTACAATAGTAATTTTGAATGACCCATAAACTGAAGCAGGAACGTTTGCTGCTGCAACAACAGAGCTGCCTTTCTAAATTCACGTGCATAAGACTTTTGGATGACGCTATTGCTTCTGGTAACATTCACCCCGGACTTTTTCCATCAGTTGCCTTTCAGCTTGACTACACAATCACAGAATTTTTAGGGTTGGAAGGATCTCTGGAGACCATCCAGTCCAACCCCCCCGCCAGGGCAGGGTCACCCGGAGCACATGACACAGGAACACGTCCAGGTGGGCTTGAAATGTCTCCAGAGAGGCAGACTCCACGCCCTCCCTGGGCACCTGTTCCAGTGCTCTGCCACCCCCCCATGGAAAGAAGTTCTTCCTAAGGTTGAGGTGGAATTTCTCGTGTGTCAGTTTCTGGCCATTGCTCCTCATCCCGTTGCTAGGCACCACCAAAAACAGTCTGGCATCATCCTCTGAACACCCACTTTTGAGATATTTATATGCATTAATGAGATCCCCTCTCAGCCTTGTCTTCTCTAGACTAAACAGGTCCAGCTCCCACAGCCTTTCCTCGCAGGAAATGCTCCAGATTCTTCATCATCTTTGTAGCCTCTGCTGGACCCTCTCCAGCAGCTCTTCTTCTTTCTTGTACTAAGGAGTCCAGAACTGGACACAGCACTCCAGATGTGGCCTCACTAGGGCTGAGTAGAGGGGTAGGATCACCTCCCTGACCTGCTGGACACACTCTTCTTGATGCACCCTAGGATCCCATTGACCTCCTGGCTGCAAGGGAAACACTGTCTGCTCATGGTCAACTTGTCACTTACCAATATTCCCAGGTCCTTTTCAGACCAGCTGCTCTCTAATAGGTCAGCCCCCAACCTGTGCTGGTACTAGGGCTTATTCCTCCCCAAGTGCAGGACCTGCACTCGCTCTTGTTGAACCTCATTATGTTTTTCTCCATCCACTCTCCAGCCTATCAAGGTCCTGCTGAAGGGCAGCACAGTATTCAGGTGGATCAGCCACTCCCCCAAGTTTTGTTATCATCCACATAGTTGATAAACAGGTTGAGTAAGACTAGGCCCAATATCGATCCCTGAGGAGTGCCACTGACTACAGGCCTCCAACTGGAATCTGCTCCACTGATCATGACTCTCTGAGCTTTGCCATTCAGGCAGTTCTTGATCCACCTCACTGCCCATTCATCCAACCCACATTTCGTGAGTTTACCTACGAGGATGTTATGGGAGACAGCGTCAAAAGCCTCACTGAAGTCGAGGTAGACAACATCTACTGTTCTCCCCTTGTTGCCCTATCCTGCCACGTCATCACAGAAGGTATCGGACTGGTCAAGCAGGATATCCCCTTGGTGAATCCATGCTGACTACTCCTGATGACCCTCTTTTCCTCTACATGCTTGGTGATGAGCCCCAGAATGACCTGTTCCATCACCTTTCCCAGGATGGAGGCAAGGTTGACTGGATGGCAGTTTCCCAGGTTCTCCTTCTTGCCATTTTTGAAGATGGGAGTAATACTGACTTTTCTCCAGGCATCGGGCACCTCTCACATTCTCCATGATTTTTCAACAATGATGGAGAGTGGCAGAGCAACATCTGCCAGCTCCTTCAGAACCCATCAGGGCCCATGGGTTCATGGGTATTAAATCTACCTGGCTGATCATCAACCCTGCCGTGGGTTGGGGTGGTACACGACATGGCATCAGGATACCAGCTCACTTTATTACGGCAGTGCAGCTACTTAAACAGTTCTAGGTAACACACGTACACGCACCATTGGTTTACCGCTAACATAACAACTCATGATTGGACATAGCCACACGTCTGAATTCAATAGATCAGCACTCCTGACAGGAAACCCATTCTGCGTTAGAGTCCTCACTGTCCGTGGTTGACATCTTGCCAGGTGTAGGCGTTCCATCTTCGTTAGCTCAGCTTACAGAGAGCCCAGAACCAGCTGTTCATTCTCTGACACTTTGAGGGCATATGCATACATGCCACAGCAGCAGTAATACAAATGACTTGAGGAAAACTGCCTACAAGAACTGAGGTCAATCCACATTAGATGTAACTTTCACAAGCTCCAAAGCAATCACTCAGTCGGAAGTATTATGGCCTAAATACATAGACAATGATATAAGCTTTCAGCATGTGGTTGCCTACACAGTGAACTTATGTTTGACTGGGGACAGTTATTAATCACAGCTTTCCTGAGAACTGGCCTGAAATACCTTCCAGGAAAAGAGTAAATTTCCACATCGTGAATCTGCACAGCAGAGATGGGAAAAGTCTGTGATAAAAGAAGAAACTGAGTTTGGGTCCTGATCTAAAAGCCCTTGTTTTTAAAGCAGCTCCAGTTTAATCTCACTTATGATGTAGTTTGCAGATAAAAGTATTTCAAGCCTTACCGCACTTGAGATTAAACAGTAAGTGTTAAAACCTGAAGTTTCAACAGCTTGTACTCTCATTGAAAGCAACAGCAATACTCCTTTTTTCCTCGTGGCAGAGCAGAACGTAGACAGAGACAAAAGGAAAAGAGAAACAATTTTAAAAATGTAAGAGATATACAAATTACAAATGAGCCACAATAAGAGTCAGTTCCTGTAAGGTTACTTCAGGTTGTCATCTGAAAAAAGAATGTCCTGAAGATGGAATTTTCAAAATCTCTACCTATCTTTTCACATTTGTGACTCCACCTTAGTGTTCTTAAGTCATGAAGTCTGAGCATCCAGGAGTAGGTTCAAATTTTAAGCCATCACACACACCGCAAGGACTTTATGTCCAATATTTTTATACACCTACCACTACTGCTCTGGGGCCTTCGAGTGAACCTTGCCATGCAATAGTGCCACGATATCGCACAGAAGTGGTAGCCACAACACTTAACAGTTCCTTCTGAGCCTGTGACACAAAGAAGATGGCCCAGAGTAGTGAAATGACTGAATGTACCTGTGAGCTGCGCATCTCAAATAAATTTATGTTACAGTTACCTTCCACTTTATGTGGTTTTGTAGCAATAACTGACATACTCATTTAAAGTGTATTTGGATAATCTCTTTTCACCCTACTCCTACATGCTATTTACAAGGAAATTGTGCATATATTACATTTTCTTGCAAATGCATCATCTTCTTCCATCAACTGAAGGGAAGTATAAAAAAACCCACATTAATTCAGAATTGTTTGTAGTAAAGAAAAATATTTTAAGCTATTACTCATGAGTTCTCATCTTTTTCTCTCAGAGGGAAGCACAAATCTGGCTAAAAAATCTTCTCTGAAGTTATTAAGACATAGAAGTATGTCTTAATAGAAGTATTTAAAGATCAGCATCTATACAGACAAAAGTAAGGATATCACATTTTCTTTTCTCTTCCAGATGTAACAGAGAGTTTAGTTTTGCATGGGCTGAAAGTGATCCTTTGCCTTTTCACACACCTCTGAGGGAATTTGGAAAGTTCAGATAAAAGCTAAAATGTAATAATGTACTGAATGCAGTTTTTAGACTTCCTGCATTTTAAGAGACAGACAAAATTTCTCAGATGCTTCACAGAACAAATGGAATGCCCCATTTGCAATATATTTTAAGGCACTGTGGGTTTTCTAGAATTTTTGACTTTTACAGAACCAGTTAATCATAGTAGCACTAGCATTTTTTTGTGTGCTTCTTCTCTTCTACAAAATCTGCTTTTGTGACCAGGTGTGCTAGTTGCCTTAGAAACCACTGTAAAAGCAAATGAGATCAATAAATACTTGGCACTGTCAGTACTGCTGGTAGACATCTGGACAATCCCGATCACAAATATAATACAAATCAGAAAGTCACCACAAAGAGTATCTGGCCTATTGTGTTTCCAATGGAACCATCTCCACCTGGATAATTTGTACAGATTTTCATCAGTCATGCAACAGCTCCACAAAGCAGCAGAAAAAGCAAGCTGAGCTTTATAAAACTGAACTACTTTATGCCTTGTGGCAAAGCTACCCTCAAAACACATGAAACCCAGCGGAAAATGCCGTCTTGTGAATTACCTGCACGATAAAGCCAGGGAGTTATGGTGGCATTTCAGAACTATCTGCATACACAAACTAAGTCACAATCCTTATTTTGGTGATATTTCAGCTGAGTGAAAGTCAACCTCTCAGAAAAAAGGATGCTAAGATCGGAGCATATTAATGCTGCGGAGATAAAGTCAGCAGCTAACAAAAAGCTTTAAAAAATTAAACACAAAACTAGTATTCAAACCCAAACATAAGGCATAGAAATAAGGAATGTATATAGGCATACAACACATGTATGTGCATACATGTGTATGCACTGATGTAACAAAATACCGGTTATGGAGTTAAAGAAAGACACAACATGAAAACCATTTACTCAGAAATACAAAGTGCAAAAGTAAAGACCCTGGTCTAATACAAACTAAGGTCATTAAGATACATACCAACAATGACTACTGCAGTAACATTTCCCAATCAGAGAATCAAAACAACAGACAAAGCGAGGTGCAGAGTTAAGTCTGGGCTGTTACATAAATTTTTTTTTTTTTTCCTCCCCAACATGGAAAAGATGGTTGTCCTCCACACTCTCAGGTGTCCTCAACGTTTCGTCTAGCAAAGTTCTGGAGGCAGATTAGTTCAAAGAAAGGTTCACCAGATGATGACCATAAGACCATGATAGGGAGGATGCTGAAGGAAACCCACTGATATATAAACTTGTGGTTTTTCTCCACTTAGAAATGCAGAGCTCTTCACAGCTGGTATGATGCCTACAAACTATATTCTCTACCATACGAATATATCCTCTATTCCAGATTCTCAAAGAAACCCTTTTTATCTAAACAATTTCAGTATGTTTATTAGATTTTTTTAAAAACATTTCCATAATGTCAATCTATAAAGTCGCTGCCTTTAGGAGGCACTCCAACATACTCCAACATTTCACATTTCATCAGATTTGCTAGTGACAGAATGACAGGGAGCAGGGCTGTATTAGATTTCTATACACAATGATAAGCACAGACACAATAATAAGCATGCAAAGGAGCCAATGCCAGTATAAATAAATAAAATAACAAGGAGACAGCACTGTCACATTCTGCAAGGAAACTGGAAGAGGCTGAACATCGCTATTCATCAGGTCTTGAGATGAGTTACCGCAATACCACAGCCAGCCTCTAGTGCAATCTCACAGTCACAGACATTTACGGTGACACAGGTGAAAAAGAAAGACGTGATAACCTTGCATGCCTTGTAAGGTGAATCCACAGGACTCCATCCCACCCCAAAGATCTACTCCTACTAAGGTTACATAAATTCACAGACCTAGAGAGACAGGGTATATTCATCAAGTGATGCAGAGAACACTAGGAACAAGCAAATTTCATTGGAGAAATAATCTATTTTCTTAGACCACATGATACAGAGGGAAAATACAGACAAGCTCAGAAAACGCTTGAAGAACAGTTTACACATCAGAAAGGTTTATGCTCCAACCCCTCCACAAACTACACTCCAATAATTTGAGGAAATACAGTGTCTTGCCACAAACTACACCTTCTGGCATTAAAAGCATTTTTCTCACACTGCTCTCACTAATTAAAAAACCTGAAGTATATCTAAACAAATTATTAAAACAAGAGTGTTTTAATATTAATATTCTAATCCATTTGTGTCCCCAAACTACCTAAAACATACCTAACTTTCAAACACACTAGCAGTCCTTTAAAAAATCAAAGTAATACCCAATAGTTAATCTCTGCTTCTTCTCAACCTATTTCGTGTCATGTGCTTTGTATCAAGAAATTAAAGCAGAATCTCACACCAACATAAATGCAACAACCTCAGCCAACCTCATGAAAGTTAGGCATCTTAGCCTCAATTTATGCATAGGCAAGATTTACGTTATCACGCTATTTGCGTAAGTGCATATACTCCCTGAAGAATTCTTGCCTGCATACTTCCTTGGCTCTCTGTTCTTGGTTACCACGAAGATTTGTACTCAACTCTTTGACACATCACGTCAGCTAATTTAATTGATTAACATTAAGTTGATTAACATCAACTATTTATATTAATCTTTTTCATTGAATTATATCCTTTCTCAGTCCTGACCTGATCTACTACATCAGAAAAACTGTTGCTCCAGTTGTGACAGTTTTAGAGTAGTTTTCATCCTATTAAGGTGAACTGCCAGCACCAAAGAGCTTAGTTCCTCAGTGGCTCAGATCACTTTGGCTTAATTTCAAATTTACTTACATTGCAAAGTGTTTAAATACATACGACCCTTCACTGACATGAAAAAAATTAGCTCACGCTCATTTGTACAGCACCTAAGGTACACTGCACCTCCCCCTCCTCTTTGTCTAGAAACAGGTGCTGTTCTATACACGAACAGTAATGACTAAGAGGAGACAGGACTAGCTTCCTTCCATTTCAACAGAAGCTCCTACAAACTGTAACAGTCCTGAAAGTTGAATAACGAAGCACAAACATATTTGCTGATCTAAATCTAGACAGTTTTAGGATCCCAGTGTCAAATCACAAGTTTTGTCTTTCAGAAGTTCGACACTGGAAAGCACTTTACTTGGGGGCAGAAGGGTAGTGGCAGAAGGGGGTGAGTCGGCAGATTGCACCTCTGTGATCAGAACGACACACCGTGCGTGCCTTCTGGCTCGCCATTCTCCTCACATTCCACACGTTTACTTGCCAGTATCGGTCAATCTATTTTCATCTAAGAAGCAGTCGCAGGTACAAGCGCACTCAGCAATCGGATAATTGCAGAGATATCCTAGGGGTAGCTGCTTGCCCGAGTGCAACGCTGAATAAGCTCCGAAACCGACTCCGAAGACACTCGTCCGACTCTGCTCACGCCACCTGCAGCAGCTCTGAGACAGGCGGCTGCAGCTCGGGGTCTCCCGCCGTTGCGCTGCCCGAGAGCCGCCCACCCGTTCGCGTGACCCCTCCGGCCCCGGCCGGCGAAGGCAAAGCGCCGCCTCTCCCCCATGGCCAGGGCGGGTCCGCACCGCGCCGCGCCCCGCCCGAGCTCAGCCCCCGCCTCCGGTACCGCTGAGTGAGGCCGAGGAACCGGGTGGATGCCGCCTCTGCGCTGCTCAGCTCCATGCGGGCGGCCAGACGGAGACCTCACCCCTCCAGCGTCGCTCCCGCAACTCCGTCCCGCGCGGGAGAGGCGCCGGGAGCTCCACGCGCACATCCCGCTCCCGTCGCACGGCCTCGCGCGCCCGCCTCGTCCCTACGGCCCCTCCCACGGCGCATGAGGCACGGCGACGCCGCAGGGCCCGTCGGGAGCTGTAGTGTCTGGCTGCGAGCGAGCGGCCTAGCCGCCGCCGCCGGGAACTGTCCCGCGCCCCTGTGCAGCGAGGGGCCTGGGCCGGCCCGCAGCAGAGTCCCTCCGAGCGCCGGCTTCGCAAACGTAAAGGTGTAAGGTAATTTCAGACACCTGCTGAGAGTTTTCCATAGAATGCATGCCTATTCGGTATGCCTGAAAGCAGCAGAAACTACTCAGCTTCAGGATGGCCAAGCACGTGCTGCTCTCAACATGCCACACAGGAACGGTTTGCATTCACGCTACACAACTAAAAGTGTGCTTGTGTGGTGACTTTCCTGCCAGATGAAAAGCAAAAGACTACGAGACAAAAGGTGCCAGAAAGAACTGGAGTTTCTGGAGAATAAAATCTGGAAGTATTCCCCTGAAAATCCCCCCCAGATCATCACTGATCTGACTGGTTGCCTTGGCCAGGAGCGTCTCAGCAGTCCTACTGGAAGTGCGTTTGCCCGCACTGTAATTTCCACTGGATGCTGGCAAAGGCCCTCTGGGTGAACCCCAGTCCCTGAAATGAGTGGAGTGGGCTCCCAGGGCACTGATTCCGGGTGTTGTGTTTAAGGGAAGAGCAGGGGGGCCTTTCTCTCGCCCAGAGGAGCTGCAGTGTTTCCCTCTCTGGAACAATAAGAAATAAAAAAAAAAAAAAAAAAAAAAAAAAAAAAAAAAAAAAAAAAAAATTAAAGGAAAATGAAAAATAAACATAATAAAAAATAAATAAAAAAGAAAATATAAAATACAATATAAAATACAAAAGAAAATAAAAAAGGCAAGAAAATTAAAAATAAAATTAAAATTGAAATATAAGAGAAAAAAAAGTTCTTGGGGACCCAGTTAACTCCCCCACACGCACCCTCTGAACCCTAAATTGGGAGGCCCTAAAATGGGAGGAGAGGATCCCAAAGGGTGGGTGGGGAAACCCCAAGGAGCCAAACATTGGAGGGGGAACCCCAAAATGTCAGGGAGGGGCCCCAGAAAAGGTGGGGGCCCCGAAAAGTGGGTGAGGCACGCGCAGTAAGGAAATGAAACCAGAAGATCCGGTGATGAGAAAGGGCAAGATGGCGATATCTGCGCATGCGCAGTCATTTGCAAGGTGCCAGCGGTCACGTGGTAGTTAAAGGCGCCCGGGATATGGAACAACGCATGCGCAGTGACTCTTACTGCTCTGCATCGCTCCCTGCTGATCTAAAGGTGGTACTGCAGCGAGGGAACCTGTGCACGCGCGGTGCCCGCCGCGGCTGTTCTTGAAGTTAGATCAGCCTTAGCATCCACAGCTGGTGTCTGTGTGATTTGACCCCTGAGCTCAGCCGATACACCACTGGGCACAATGAGAGAAACTGCAGCTCAGCTGTGAACCCGCTGGTCTGAGGTGACCCAGAAACCCCAAACCATGATATAGTCTTTTCCATAGGAAGGAAAGCATGTAGCCCCGTGATTGAAGGTGTAGATGACAGGCTGCCCAGGGGAGGTAAAGGACAGCAAGACTTTTCTGTCCCGACCATTTCTGCACAAATGGGTGAAAGAGGCCATCGGCACAAGTGTGGAGAAGGGCCAGGTGAACACTGGTGAGCAAGATGAGCATGGACTCCTCAACAGAAGTAAATGTTATTTTTCTGGTGAGCTACAAACATGCCTAGTATTTTGTGACAAGGTTGGGTGGTCTCGGGCTGGCCTTGTGAGTAATCCCAAAGTATTGCAGGGCTCAGCGATGGAGCATGTGCCTTTTCTACTTGCAGATGCTGCCCAGGTCACCTTTGGAAAGAGAGGAGAATTCGAGGTGAGTCAGGGCGGTGGCAGGAGGAGCAGGGGTGCACTGAGCTTTCCAAAATGCCACGTAACTTTGTCCGTCGCTCACCCGGGTATCTCGTGCGATGCCAGCCGCAGCCTCCGGCATCGGCAGAGGTGGCAGGACTCTGTGTGGAGCCGGCGAGCCGAGGGCCTCGGTGCAGCTGGGAGAGTGTGAGTGTGGGAATTGTTGGGGTTCGGCTGAGCTGCTGCAAAGCTCCTGAAGTGATTGTGGTTTTGTTTCTTGTAGCTGACAAGGAGAATAAGCCAGCGTCTGCAGGAACGTCTGAGGTAGCCGAGACGACCTTCCTTTGTGTTGAAGAAGGATTTGCACCCCCAGCTGTCATAAAGATAAGTGGAGGGCTGTGACCCAGAGAGGGGAGGAGAGCAGGGTACTGGGTTGGGAATTTCTGGGATAGATCTAGAAATTAGCATAAGGAGAGAGGGACGTCCAGTAACAGGCCCCTAGTGCACAAAGAGGGAGTAGCTTACTTTGGAGCACAACACCGGGCCATGCAGGGCAGAGCAGTTCCGGTCTGCGTCGCACAGTTTGTCTAGCCTTTCTTGCGGGTTCCTCGGATCAGCCGTCTTTGCGTTCTGCCCCGAAGGGGCTTAAGGGATGCGTGGGGCGTCATCCCCAGGGTCTTCAATGTCTCCTCGGCACGGTGCCAATATCGTCCGTTCCTTGACTTGCAATCTCGCATCAGAATCGCATCTTGGAATTTTACAGTCAGGTGTCCTCTCTGGCCATGTTTCAGGCTGTGCCGTTAGCCATCCCTCCAGTCTTACATCCCAAACGTAGTGTTCTCGCGCGTCCCTCTTTGCGGTTTTGACAGGCCCTTCTTGTCCAAGGTACTTCTCTTTGAGTCTTTCCAGAGGTTGCCGTAGGGTATTCTCAGCTCGGCGCCGCAGTTGCATAGGTCATCTCGCTCAACGGCATCTCAGTTCTCGGAGTTCTGCTTCTCGCCGAGAGCTTTCTCTCATCACCGCGCCGCACGTTTGTAGCGTTACGTGTCAGGTGTGCGTGTGCTCGACCCGAAGCTGCTCCGCTCTGATGTTAGACAAGGGGGCGGGAGGTTGCAGGTGTGTGATATCATAAAAGTTGCAGGTAATCCAACCTTAGAGGCTGAGGGTAAGCCATTTCTTCCCTAAGAGGAAAGGGGTTTTGTTCGCTTGCAGGAGTCCCGTGCTGAAATTGCCAGTCTGACTGCCAGAACTGAATACGAACAAAGATTCCTCCGAGACAAAGGTTCCATCACAGAAAGCTGCTGCTGTCCATGGAGTATCCAGGCGGGCCTACAACCTGGACTACTGACCCCATGGGTAAGCACTTTCTTTCCTGGGAGAATTGGCTGTCGTTCACTTGTAGGAATCCTGCACCGAAATTGCCAGTCTGACCCCAAAATCGAATATGGACAAAGATTCCTCCAAAACAAGAGGTGCAAAGACAGAAAGCTCCTGCTGCCCACGGAGTGTCCAGGCTGGGCCACCAACTGCACCAGAGACGCCGAGGGTAAACGCTTTCTTTCCTGGGAGAAAAGGCTATCGTTCACTTGCTAGGATCATGTGCTGAAATTGCAAGTATGACTACCAACATTGAGTTTGGACGAAGATTCCTCCAAGACAGAAGGTGACTGGACAGAAAGCTCTTGCTGCCCAGAGAATGCCAAGGGCAGCCTACAACTAGGACTCTTGACCCTGGGGATAAGCACTATCTTTCCTGGGAGAAAAGGCTGTTGTTCGCATGCAGGCATCCCGTGCTGAAATGGCCAGTCTGACTGCAAAATTGAATACAAACGAAGATTCATCCCAGACAGAAGGGGGCAGGACAGAAACCTCCTGCTGCCCACGGATTGCCCAGGCTGGCCCACCAACTGCACCTGAGAGCCTGAGGGTAAGCACTCGCTTTCCCGGGAGAAAGGGCTGTTGTTCGCTTGCAGGAATCCTACGCTGAAATTACCAGTCAGTCTTCAAAGTTGAATACAGAGAAAGATTTCTCCAGGAAAGAAGGTGGCTGGACAGAAAGCTCCCACTGCCAATGGAGTGTGGAGGCCGGCCTACAACCTAGACCTTTGACCCCGAGCGTAAGCACTTTCTTTCCCGGGAGAAAGGGCTGTTGTTCGCTCGGAGATAACCCATGTTGAAATTGCCAGTAAGCACTTCCTTTGCTTGGAGAAAGGGCTTTTGTTCGCTGACAACAAAAAGGAATAGGAATGAAGATTGCTCCCAAACAAAAGGAGCCATCACAAAAAGCTCCCGTTTCCCTTGGAGGGCCCAGGCTGCCCCATAAACTGCACCTAAGACCTTGAGGATAACTACGTTCTGTCCTAGCAGAAAGGACTTTCATTTGCTTGCAGGAGCGCTGCGCTGAAATTCCCGGTCCAACTGCAAAAATTGAATACAAACAAAGATTCCTCCCAGACAGAAGGTGGCCGGGCTGAAAGCTCCTTCTACCCATGGAGTGTCCAGGCCGACCTACAACCCAGACCTTAAAGCCGAGGGTAAGCACTTGCTTTTCTGGGAGAAAGGCCTGTTGTTCGCTTGCAAGAATCCTGCACTGATATTGCTAGTCTGACTTCAAGATGGAATATAAACAAAGATCCCTCCCAGACTAGAGGTGCCATGACAGAAAGCTCCCGCTTGCCCATGGAGTGCCCAGGCTGCCCTACCGACTGCACTCTGGACCCTGAGGGTAAGCTCTTTCCTGGGAGAAAGGGCTATTGTTTGCTTGCAGGAATCCTGCGCTAAAATAGTCAGTCCGAATGCATAAATTAAAAACGGATGAAGATTCCTCCCAAATCAAAATAAGCAGAGAGAAAGCTCCTGCTTCCCATGTAGATGCCAGGCTGGCCCACAACCTGGAC
>NW_020955567.1:1437530-1477505 GCF_003031625.1 Empidonax traillii | reverse complement strand
CATAATCTTTTACAGAACTTAATAATGTTCCCACTGAAGGAAATGGCTGCTTCTCTTATATTCAATGACTGCAGGAATAATGTCCTAATAAGAATAGATAGACTGTGTTCCACATGCATTATTATTTCACTGTTATCAAATCAAATAATAATATAACATTTAAAAGACAAGGGAAAATAGAGTGACACAAAGAACAAGAAAGCAAAAAATATTAGTGAATGCTATCGTACCGATTTCCACGGTCCCCGATGCCATGAAACATCACCAGGGCAAGAATGCACATTACATTGCGCCATATTAGGTGGCTTGTCTAGAATTTCACAGTTTTGATCACCCAACATTTGGCCAGTAGGAAGCTGACAAATCACCAGTCTTGTTTTTATTCCATCTCCACAAGTCTGAGTACACTGAAATACAGAATTTTATATGCAATAATTTTCTTAAGAGAGTCATCACATACCATTAAACCAAAAGATACAGCAATTATCAGTACATGCTATTATTTACTATGCTTATTTCCATGTTCCCCGACAACCTGCTCAAGAATAAGGACTTAAAAGTCTAATCTCATGTAATGAAAAAAATTCTCTCACCAAAAGATTTACCAAACCACTTTTTTATGATTTATCAAGTAATTTTCTGCAGAAAGTCTCAGATTCTACTCTGTCAGAGAGAAGTAAACATTTGTGAGAATAAATGTGCATGTATATCTTTCTTTACTAAGAGGAAAATATGGAAATTTGTCTTAAAACTAGTTTTTGCTGCCAGACACTGTGCAGAAAACTTAGAAAACTCAGACACTGGGCACAGTTTTACATAGTTTAATTTATGGTGACTAACTGTAAAATACCTATAGGATGTGTTTTCTGGGTTTCAGTTTGCCTGTAATTCTGCAATAGCAGACAAAATTACTAATTCTCATTCCTAATGAGCTAATAAAACCAATCTATGATAGTTTATAGCATTTTACTGTATTCCAAAGGATTCTAAATTAGACAAAAACTACAGCATCTGCACTAACTGTATCCCAAGTCTGTGGCTATAGACAGAAAAAAAATGACACTCAGACTGACCTTGAAAACTTAATGGCTAAATCTGGACAAAATGAGGGCAAAAAAAGTAAAATAAAGAAGTTACTCAATCAGTTTTTCTTCTTTTTTCAACTTAACACATTGATTTATCAAGAATAAGAAAAGTGGGCAGGAATCACATGAATCTAGATTAGAATAAATGCAAAACTAATCAGTTTTATCTCTCTCCATAGCGTTTGAGCAAGAACGTGTGGTCGAGATATGACATCACATGGCATGGAGAAACTGCTCTTTATCCAATAACGTAAAATGCTTCATCAAAACATTCTAAGCCAGGCACACCTTTTAGATGCCTGATTATATTTCCATACTTCTAATTTGTAACTACAAATCAGTAGCTCCTACTACTTGCAGTTACTCTAGTCAGTATCTATGAAATTAGATGTAATGAAGTTTCTCTACAACTTCTTGTGCTCATTTTTTTCTTAGACTAGCTATTGCACTGAAGTTTTTCTGCATACAATTCATCTTTTTGTAACAGACTATAATTTTGTATGTCTCAAGATTCAAGATGCTACTGCAACACTATTCTTAGCCTCACACAATACTTTCTTCTTTTGGATGTTTGTTTACACCACTCACATTTCCACTACAGTTCTGGATTTATATTTACAAAGTTTCTATTACATTATACATATACTACATTTATATTTACAAAGTTTAGACAGGTTGAAACTCACTCTTTTTAAATAAATTAAAAAAAGGTGTTCAGTTCCACTCACAGTCAAACAAATACGTTTCTATTTCTAAGCTTATGTGGTAAACAATGTTTCCCCTTGAAAGTGAAATGCTCTTACTTCTCCCCAATTCCCAAAGTTCCACCGTGGGCAGGGTCCAGAATCACAGTGTCTTGACTCTGGAGGTTTTGTTGTCTCATCACAATAACTAGCACTTCTTCCTTCCTCATCTTGACATACTACAACTCGACGGTGAAATCCACCTGCACAAGTACTAGAGCACTACCAAAACATGTAAACATATGTATCGCCATTCCATGACCAGAAAAAGGTAAAATATGTTGGTTAAAACAACTTGGTTTTAAATGTTAACTTTCAAAACTAAAACTTGCAAATAAAAATGACTACTATGTAGAAGTATTTTAAGCTTGAAATCACTGAAAAATTACATTAAGAACTGAATATATTCTGAAAACAATAACAACTGCAATAATAATAATTTTTAAAACTAATGTGCATCTCTTTCAACCAAGTCTGTACTGCAATAACGTTTCTAGAAATGTTAATACACGTGAGAGAATAGATAATTATATTCTAAAAAAATTTCTTACTGCTCCCCAGGGTCCAGTTCTCCATTGATATCCTTCCACAGAGGGACGGTTCCACTGGTTTAAATTGTCTTGTGGAGAGTGTATTGGGAGGTAATCTATTTCTGGAAAATGGCTTGGAGGGTCGTGCATTTTTGGAATATGATGGTAAACAGGTGGACATGGTGGCATGTTACATTCTTGTTCCTTAGATGGTCGGCCTTCAGGATCACAGTAATTCTCATTGATTTGTTGATTATAGTTGACACAGATAACTTGTCTTGTTACTATTCCACTATCACACGTAACTGTGCACTGACCAAAAAATTAACACAGTGTTTGTAACAGCAAATTGACAATTAATAAGCAAAGACATTTATATTTACTTTTGATGAGAAGAAACATACAGTTTGTTTTTTTCAAGGAATAATCAATTATTTTCAATATAATCAATTTCAATCACACTTGCACAAAGTATGAACTTCCAATTTCTAAACAGGGACCAATAAACTAAATAACTAAATATAATAAACTTTGGCCAATAAACTAAATAGACATTAAAAAATTTTACCATTAATACTTACAGGGGACCAATTTCCAACTTGCCACTCTCCACATGGGCTAAAGCAGCTTGCAGTTTCAGCTGGTCGTGGTAAATGAGCACAGAAAGACTCATCGGCTATTCCTCCATGAGCATCTCTACAACTCACATAGCGAGCACGATCACCCTTCCCACAGGTTGCAGAGCACTGTCAGAGAGCAATCCAAGCTCATCACACTTTAGGAGAACAAACCAAGATCATGCAAGCATCTAAAATACTAACATAGCTTAGTATCAACTTGGCTTCAGAACTAAATTAGTTTCACAATAATAGAACCATGCATCCAGAAAGGAAAGTGAAATACTGCTGGATGGTATAGGCCTTAAGAATTCCTGTTGGCTTGGAACTGAATTGCACAGCCTCAATTCTCATGAAGCAACTCGGTGTATATAAACGGGCAGCATTTACATTATAACAGGGAATAATTTTACACAGTTACAAAGGCAATTTTTTGATTTACTAACAATAGAAACATCAGTAACTTCCAGAACATTTTAGTTATTACACAGTGATGAAATATTTACATCAACTATTAAAACAAAAACTGATTCACAATTCACTTGCTATTATGGTTTGTATTAGCATATTCCATTGAGCCCCTTCTGATGCCTTTGTATCTGAGGAGTTCAAGGTGGATTTAGTGAAGAGTTGCTGAGTAGCCTCAGTCCATGCACTCTTTACTGCTATGTGCAAAGATAGAAGATATCATACACAGACACACACACATTTTTATAGATCATTTTAAAATTTTACTTTGCTATCAAGTAAATCTAATTTTCCACATTATCAAAATAAAAAACTCTTCCACTGAAGAAAGTTTGTGTAGGAACCATTATCACAATGTTGATTTTACAAAAAAATGGCAAATTAGACCTTTAAAGATCCAGACTGTTTAATATTACTATTCACATAAAAGATTTAAATTATATTTAAAATCAAAGACATTCTCCATAGTCAGAAAGTGATCAATTACTTTTAAAAACACTTCCTATCACACTCTCAATCATATGAAAACTAATTTGTTCAGAATCCCAGCTCCTAGAATCCTGACTTTTTCCTCTTATTTTCCCTGATTAAATATGAAGCACATGGTTTGCTGGGAGCATCGTCCTTAAGAAACAGGCCCTTTTCTTAAAAATATATTAGAATTCCTTTTTAATTTATCCCAAATAGATTTAAGTCTGAAAAATATATTAATGAGAGCTTTATGGAAAAATAGGTCAATGATTGGAGGACTGCTCTGCAAGATGTGACTGCTACATTACATACTGGGGTCCATGATCCATATCTCCATTGGGTCACTTTCCCAACATGAACTAGAGGAAGTGATGTAGTCCATAATTTTGTATTTTCTGGACAAGAGGGCAATTCACATTCCTGTGGGGGTGAGAAAAAAAAAAAAACTTTCAAAATATACATTTTTGAAGAGCCAAATGTAAAGCAAAAGGCTCTGCAGACATAGATCCTACTTTTACAATAACTTAGTGTTCATTAATAAGAAAATAACATTTGCTAGCTTCTCCCTGGAGTTATTCAGAGACTTTTCATTGAATTATTTTGTTTTGTTTCAAATCAAGAACCAAAGAAATTTTATTTGAAGTTAAAACTGCATAGTAATAACTAATAATATTGGCATTTGGAGAAAGAACGGTTTTGGGTAACTTGCTGGAGACAAGGGACATAGATGTTACAGCGTCCTGTTTCATACCACAGGTAGTACTGAAGAAGTCAGCAAACACAGTGGCTATGCTGTTCTGTCCTTTATACCTTCAGCTACTGAGAACACAAAGTTGCCCAGTTTCAGTCAGTAGCCAAACAGGCACCACAATTGAAAATACAAAGCATGTGTTTTCATGTGTAAGTAGAAATTAATTTCTATCCATTAACTGGCTTTTATATTTAGAAATCTTATTCAAGAAGCCATGTACCAGATGGCTGGTAACTTGTGACTGATTTACTCTGGACCATAGAATGCTTTTTTTCCCCTCTTCTCCTCGAGACAAAAGGCAGAATATGTGCTTCACAAGATACAGGGTTTCCGGTTTAGCTGGACTGCCATGAGATGTATCAATGTGGTAGTCACATTGACATATTAATTAATAGCCTAAGACACCAATTGCTTTTAGGTAAAGATAAACCCACTGACTGTATTAAAACCACTTCTTCTGAGAAATGACGTTACTTAACTTAAGTGAAGTGATGAAGTAAATAAACCAAGGTAAGAAGAAAAGGTAAGGAACCATATTGAATCGTAATCCATTTCTACAAAGTTTTTAATTAGTATTATTCCAGCAACTGAATCTTTCTTTAAGTAACCGTGTTGTTCTTTTAAGAACTATATACAAGTAGAATTTTAGGGAATACCAAGCCAGTTAGGTGCTATTATTTACGAAGCACGAAGGAAAGCAATGCCCTTATAATATTCTACAGGTTGGAGCTTCTCCTGCTCCCAATTAATCACAGGCCTTTGGATCCCTTCAAATCATATACCTTAACCCTTTGATCATATACCAAATTTTCAGACCTCCAATGTCCAAATTACTCTTTCTTTGCTTTATTCGTGATGCTGAATTTGACATTTGTGAAAAAAAACAGACAGTTTCAACATTTTTTTTCTCATTTTAGAACTTATTTCCTCCAAATTCCCTCAAAGAGTCAAGTAGACAACACTTGTATTTTAGACGCTTTTAACTAAGAAGTAGAGAGGGTTTTTTTAACTTACTTGGTTATCTCTAGGACGACTAGCAGCATTGCACTCCCTGTCATCACTTAAAATAGCACGGTAAGTCCCAGTTACACATTTGACTGCACGCATCTGGTATCCACGTCCACATGTTACAGAACACTGTTAAAGTCAATAGTTTCACATACTTGAAATGGCACCATTTATAATCAAATTTAACTTTTGTTAAATCTCCTATTTTAAGACACTTTCCAGGATGAATAGCAATGACTACTGAGATGGTGTTAACTTGCTTTGTGGCAGACCATAAGGTACTTAAACAGTGGCCATAACACAACGTTTTGGCTATTGCTGAACAGTGTTTGTGCAGGATAAAAACTTTCTCTCTTTCTCCCCTTCTATCCCCTGCAGTGTGCAGGCTGGAGGTGGGCAGGAAAGAACACTGCCAGAACAGCTGACTTGACCTGATCAAAGGGACAATTTGTGCTATATAATGCCATGCTCAGCAATAAAAACTTGTGTAGTGAAAGTAGAGGTGGAGGAAAGTGGGAGTAAGGAGTGGCTTCCAAATGAATCAGTAGTTGCAGCTGTTACATGTCTCTCTTCATCATAGAGTTTGACAAGAGCATACGAACAGAAGGCAACTAAAATGTTAGCTGGCTGAAAAGAATGTGACACAAATCCTATCCTATAAATGTTCTAGTTCAAGCCCAAATACTTGGGAAAACTCGGCTGTGAATGGCTATTACCAAATGGTAAAGCAGAAAAACTTCAATAAAAAGCTCTGCTCCAGTGATATGGATTGATAAATTGCTTGTACAAGCTATTCAGTAAGATATTTTTAATTCAGAACAATTCTATCATGGGACTGAATTAACTTTATATTTTATTTTTTTTATTTAGTTTGTAGGAATGGAAAGTCATCACCTTGAGATCAAAAGGTTACACAAAAGGAATTCAACATTCAACAGGGTGGTTGTCTCTAAGGTAAAAATAGTAAAAAAAATAAAACAAATTCTAGTGGAAAATATATTTAATTTCCAAAGATATATTTATTCTGTATTTTACTAAAAGATATGTAAAAAAATAAGTATCAGCTGCTCTTCAATTATAAATTCCTGCTAACATACAAAAAAACATTGAATAATCTAACACTTCTGTTGGTTTGAATAACCTGATCTTATAAAAGCTAATGAAATTGAGTACCTTATATTTTTTTTAACTAATTCTCATTTGGGGACAAAATGTTCTTTTGCAAATTTATTCACTTTGTTCTAGAATTTTGAAGCCACTCTGGTATACCTTACATGAGTATCATTACACACAGGAACATATATTTCAACAGCATTTTCACATAAAGAGATAGCAGGTCTTTTATCACTGAAGGTAAAAACAAAACATAGCAACAAAATACTAAATTGTGTACAAAAGTACAAAATACTAAGTTTTGCCTGCTATTATTAGCATATGCACTTCTATGATCTTAATTGTAGCTATCACTTGAATATGCATACTCCCCTATAAATATTTGGTCTTTTATCTGTCTTTTTCATTCAAACAGTTTGCTATCCATATCTTCATTATTTTGGTGATGTGACACAGCGATGCGCAAAAGCATCTTTGATATTAAGGCTCAGGATCAATGACTATTTTAGGCATATAACTTACATGTGGGTGTTCCTAAATTACAAGTTAGAAAGCCAAAAGGATCCTGCAAAGAAACATGTGAACCAATTCAATTGAAACAACTCCTTAAAGATTCAACTAAAATGTTTAAAAGCTACTGTCTTGTGATCACTCATAGTATGAACTATAAAAGAAAGAAGCTAGGAATCCTTATGTACTCACTGATCCCCAAGGCCCTACTTGCCAAGATGCACATTCACGAAGTTCACATGGTGTCACTGATTCTGGTCTGTCATTTGGATTACAGAAGTCATCTCTCATTTGTTCATCATTAAGTTGGCACCAGACATGACGATGCTTCATTCCTTTGCCACATGTCACAGGACACTGTAATATTATTAGAATCATCAGTTTGTTAAGACATGAATCTCCATTAATGGCTTCAATTTCTTCTAGTAATTTGTTGGATTTTAAAGACAGCATACATTACAAAAATAGTCCATGAATGTAAGTAGTCAAAAAAACTCTAGTTCTCTTATTTCCTCTAAGCAGTAACTCAAGTGCTAATACAAAGGAATCACTATTAAGATTCTAGAGATACAAAATAGGAGAACTATGTACAGATCATTTATTTCCATTAGAATAAGGAATACTTGTTTAAAATATGAGTACATATATCACAGCTTTCACTGGAAAAATGATTCTTTTATATCCATATAATCTGTAATAAAATGAATATAATTTTGTTCTTCAGTTGGCTGTATAGTTCTCTTTGCCTCATAAAAAAGGAAGGCATGCATATTACTGTAAATAGATTTACTTTAAGTTGCTTCACTACCTCATATTAGTGAAACAAAATCTAGGAGAAAAAATAAATTCTAGAAGTGTTTTACAGAAGTTCTGATGCAATTTTTTTTCTCATACATCTGGGATGCGTATCAGCTAAATCATAAGACTTCAGAATTTTTACTGCTGTGTACCCAAAAATAGAATAAAAAACCCTAAACACTTAATGCAGCTTATTTTAATATTGATGACCAGGACCAAATGTGCCTTAAGTTTTCCATGGTTTCATTACCTCACTCCATTCAGTAACTGACCAGCTTGGACATAGGAATTCATTGCAACTCTGTGTTACAACTTTTGGAAGTTCCTGGCATTCTCGGTCAGGAAGATGACGACCCAAGTTATTCATACAAAAAGCTTCTCTGGTTCTGACACCTCTTGCACAGCTCCTGGAACACTGCAGTGTACAGACAATATTACAAAACAGGAAACAGAATACTATAAAACCAGGTCAAAATACATTATTACTCTTAAATGTGTAAGACATTATAGATTGTGCTAGACGAATGTGTCCTGCCTATAATGCACAGACTCATAATATGTCCATTTGAGATGAATTCAGCACTTTGTTTAGTAGTTCCAAGATAAAACTCTTGAATGAAGAATAAAACTGAACTTGTACTTACTTCATTTCTCCAAAATACCCTCAGAACTAAATTATTAAGACTGTAAATAAAACATACATCTTTAACTACCAGACCTCTGCTGACTTCAAAAACCAAGTTGCAAACAAGCTACAGTTTCTTATGAAAGTATGAGGAAGTTGTTGAAATATAAAGATTGGTAGTAGCTGTTTCAATAAATCTGTATTTGTCAAAGATTTTTTCCTTTTAGTTAAACTGAAAAAAAAAAAATTGGTATGAATGCTAAGCAGAACTATAATGGTACAATTATAAAGTTTGTAATTTGTACCTCTGACCATTCTGTGTAGTGCCAGCTTGTTAACATACAGTCACCATGGCAGGGCTCTCTGGTTGGTGGTCTCTGCTGGTCAGCACAGTACTTATCATCCACTGGAGCACTGAGTCCTTTTGAAATAGAGTATTTCATGCAGCGGATCTCAATAGACCGATAACCTGGACCACACCTTGTTGTGCAGTCACTTTTGCCAACATTGTGCCACCTACAAGGACAAACTGTTGTAGAAAGCTAACTATGTTTTAAAAAATATGAACATGGCAAATAAAGCACTCAAAGAATGTACCAAGGATTATAATGTAAATACAGATGTGCATTTTAGGGAACAGATAGAACTGTAAAGTCTCTCATGACTGGAATTTTCAAAGCAATATAAAAGGATTTGACTCATGGGCTTAAAACAACTTCTTAAACTTAAAGGATCTTTTGTCTCAATCTCCTAGGTGACTTTGAAAAATGTAAGCTATAATTCTAACTCTTCATCCTCTGAATACTTCAGCATGGGTTTTCTTGGAGTGCAAAAACACAAGTCTGTTTCAAATTAGTTCCAGTCGTGGGTACAATTCTGATGGAAAATATTTCCCACACGACGATACAAGTTTTTTGCCAGGATATATAGAATAGATTCACAATCCTAACACGAGACTTTGTACTTTTCCAATAAAAATTAGAAAAATACCCTAGCTCTACTTAGATTCAGAGGTGTAAATATAATGTACTCCATTATGCCAATAGATTTGAGGAGAAGCAGGAGAGATGGATAGAGGATAAAGCAATCTGAATTACTTTGTTTCAATCTCAATCTCAATCAATAAAAACATATAAGACCATAATAGCTCCATCAGTTAGGAACCTCTGTTTACCTTAATTCACACTCCGTATTACACTCCTCAAAGACACTTGGTACAGTGGGTATAAGTTCACATCTTTGATCAGACACTACCACACGATCACTTTTACGTATACATGTCATTCTTCTTCTTCGGATACCTTGAAAAAGCACCAAAAAAAGCAAATAAGGGGCTAAAATAGGAGTACCTTATGGATTCCATTCATCATTTAGGAATTTAACTGAGATACCCCATTAATACTAATCACTGTATACCGCAGATTCTGCCCAAGCATGCTGACTACGTTCCAGGTGGCGAACAACCTTGTCCCAGTGATCTTTGCCATCTCCCAGCTGTCCTACAGTGGTCTTACAGGATATCAAATTCCAGTGAACTACAAAAGTGCAACACTCCATTCACTCATCAGGCTGAGTATTCCAAATGTATCGTGTCTGTCCTTTGCTAATTAACATATTTTCAAACTACGATGTCAACTAAGAGGTTGTGATCCTTTCCTTTAAGGAAGCTGAAAATTTGATCACAGGCCACCTAAAAGATACCTGAGTGTTGGGAGAAGTAGCACAGTTGACAGATGTTCTGCTTCTCTAGCACATGAGAATGTCTACAGCGAGACTCAAAACCCAAAGAAACTCATCATCACATAACTTGGGGCTTTTCTAGCACCCACTAATAGGACCTTGGGGCTTTTCTAGCACCCATCTGTCAAAAAGCTCTGTACTACACTTTTATACACACATTTCATAAATATTGTGCCTTTATTTTTACACTGGAATGGCCTATAGAATAAGAGTTCAAAATAGTAAAACATATATTTAAAGAGTTTTATCTCATGTAGCAGATAATGAAAAAAAAAAAAACACAAATAAATGTCTAAGAAAAATATTAGGCAAATCAGTGACCATCTCGAAACAGGATAATGCAAGCCTAATGCATATTAGTAGATATACAGTGCCGCTTTCTCAGGATGCATTAGACTTGATTCAACTTTTTTTTTAATAAACCACTCCTTATGTTTACAAATGTAGGTTTAAGTATAGAATTGCACTGCATAAGTACTGAAAATAGCAAAAACAAAAATCAGAAGCTGTTCAGTCCTTAAAGGCTCTGTGCAGTTAAAGCTTACTGAGAGTAACAAATTTCTTCCTTACAAATAGGGGTGAAAAATCAGAGTACTTAGGACTAGTCTCATGCTAAATGCCATCAGGTCTTTGGTTCTGGTGAAAAAATAATTCACAGTACCTTGGCACATCCTGCTGCAGTCTTGCCAGGGTCCATAAGGATCCCACGTAAATAAATCACTTCCATCTTCTATTGGGACATTGAATGAATAACGCACATCAGGGTTGTATAAATTCCCTACACACAAAACCTTGATGAGATAAAATGATAGCTGTTTTTCAGTGAATATGAAGATAAAATTATGAACATAATGTTCATGTAGGAAATTTTCAAACTTAGGAAAAAAGTAAACATGCACCTGTAAGGTTAGCTCCTCTTCGACTCTATCAGTGCCGTTAATTCGTTCTATCGTATTGTTTGACCCACTGTACTCAAAAATGGCTCCTTTTATATTGATTTCTCTTTTTGACATGCTTACAACAAAGTTTCCATTCAAGATAAAATTTCCATGAATATCTGATAAAGCTATAAGTGAAATAAAGCATCTATTTAATTAAAAGATTCTCTCAATAAAAACTCTTAATAATATAGCTTCTTATCAACACAGCTTTATTTTAGCCCATGTATAAAGTCATATCAAATAGTTTCTAATGAGTGAATTCAATCCGAATCATCAGTAACTTTCACCTGAGCAAATTGTCATGGATTTTCTCTGCATTATATGACTTTAATAATATTTGTTCTGCTAAAGGGCTGAATGCAGTCATGATTTCTAAATTTGGTTAGATTCTGCTATGTTGAAGGAAACAATAATTGTCTGTATTTCTGCCCTATTCTACAGCACACATCCTTGCATTTGCTAGAGCTACTTCTAGTGAAGTGGTTTTTAAAAATAAACTTGAAACTGAAAATAAATTATTAAGGATTTATGATAGTCATTTAATACAATGACCAATTTACAATAACGAAGATGAATGACAAGTTAAAATTTTTTGAAATCAGGTAGAATTTGTAGTACAGCCATGCTATTCAGGTATTACTACATTTGAAATGGTAGCTAGAGTTGGGGGTAGGGTTGTTTTTGTGTTATGCAAGCTGCATATGTAACAAGTGGGCAACAGTTGACAAGGAAAACATTTTGAGAATTCTAAAGTTTGTTGACTAGGATGAAAATGGAAGAAGAGACAGGAGGTAAATATTCATCAATATTTTTTCAGGCACTTCAGTTACCACTTAACTACTGTGAAATAGAACAACCAAGATTTTTGGTACAATGTGCTTATGAATTCTCTGTTACCTGCACACAGATACAAATTTATCAACGATCTTTATACTCAGACATGATAGAAAAAGAGAAATATGAGATAACTGATAAGTTTGCTGATGGTCAGATTGTTTTGTTTGTAAAAAAAGTGTATGCTTCCAAGATTTAAAACAACAAATACCTGCATTATTCCTGAGTTCACTTGTGGAGTTTTAATTAACACTATGACAACTAAGTAAAAAATTGACAAAATGATGCCGCATGCTATAATTCCTCTTATCTGACAAAGGAATGCATTCCTTTAAGAATTAGAAACCTAACAATATCTCACTCATTTTTATGGCAACTAATATCTACTGAGAGACTCAGGCAAATGAAGATACACAGTAATTAGATATTTCATCTAAAATCTTTATCAGACTTCTGATAATACACATCTCTAGGAAAGATCCCCGGCAAGAGCACAAAACCTATCCACCAATGTTGTACATAGGAGGCTTTTACCAAGGTAATTGTCATCTTCTGGTTTCCCTGAGTAGCTGTACTGTCGAATATCAATGTTTGTTGCTCCTTTGGGAATATTTACTACAACATTGTAACCTGCAATGTAATTATTCACAAATTAATTATATAGAAAAATAGTCAAATACTAGTAAATATGAACATAGATTTAACTAGTTTTATTTGTAAAACCCTACAGTGCACCAGAGACAACCAATGCTGAATGCCCTCATGTTCTAGGAAGTGTTAGGTTCTGTGTTCAGAAATGTAAATTCAAGTCTTTACCACTAACATGAGTTTAACCTACTCAGAGAAATCCCTAGAGAGTAGCACTACTCTAGAAAGCACTCAAGTACATCAAGTAGGACTCAGAAAACACTGTTACTCCTCAAAACTTAACCACAAAACTTTTATAGAAATCTGAATAAGTCACTTAACATGAAATATCTCAATTTTCTGTTTATACAAGCAAGGTAGTTTTTCTCTCACAAGAGTATTTTATGACAGCACTTTAAAGAATGAGTCTTAAATAATAAGAATGTAATAAAATAATAATAAAAAGTAGGAGTCTAAAATATTGCAGTGCTGCAGGCTGTATGCATAGGTAGATGTTTCAGTTAAACTAGCCATGCTTGATCCACATTCTCCTGCTTAAAGGCTGACTGCACTTCCTTTAAAATACAAACGCTTCACAAATGAGCCATCGTTACTTGTTATATCTCCAATTACTATTATGGTAGCCCTGTCATGAGGTAGCAAACTAAGGTGCATTGAGATCTACTTTTTAAAACAGTCACTCTGCACATAAACATAGGTTAAAAAAACCCAACCTGTTTCTCACAGATATTAATCACAAATTCTAAAGGATTCTTAAAGCTGAGAGAAACTGAGGAAGGCAAACACTGCAAACAAATAATAAAAACAAACATGCAATCTGAAGTATTAATATAAGCTCTGATAACTTTTCCACCTATTTCACTGTGTTTAACAATCTTGCTGGGATTTAACTTTACTTGACTCAACTCTGTGGGTAAAAATTTAAACGACAATATTCTTTTCATTTTGTATTAGGTTTGGCTGGGATAGAGTCTGTAGTAGAGTCAGTAGCTGGCATTGGGCTGTGTTTTGTATTTGTGCTGGAAAATGTTGATAATTCAGGGATGTTCTTGTTATTGCTAAGCAGAGCTTACATAGCGTCAAGGCTTCTTCTGCCTCTCATACCACCCCACCAGCAACAAGACTGAGGGTGCACAAGAACTGGGAGGGGACATAGCCAGGAAAGCTGTGTCCTGGACAACTGACCACAGGAATATCCCAAACCACAGTGTCATGCTCAGCATATAAAGCTAAGGAAAAGGAAAGGGGGATGGTCGAAGTAATGGCATTTGTCTTCCCAAGTCTCTGTCACCTGTGATGGAGCCGTGCTTTCCTGGGGTTGAAAACCTGCCTGTCCATGGGAAGTGGTGAATTAATTCCTTACTCTGCTTTGTGGCTTTTGCTTTACTTATTAAACTAAATTGTCTTTATCTGAACCCATGAGTTTGCTCACTTTTACTCTTCCGATTCTCTCCCCCATCCCACTTGGAGACAGTGAATGAGTGGCTGTGTGGTTCCAGCTGGGGTTAAACCACGAAAAATTTCATAACTCACTAACTTTCCAGTGCTTTTAACTTATTAAAACTATGCCATGCATTTAAATGAAGATTTCTAATTACAGGTCTATCACATTTACCAGCTGGGGGCAGCACTGCAACTGCAAATTGACACTGCAAGCTCCGGATAAATACAGTTTGATCCATCTTCCAGCATACTGGGACAAAAAACCAAAACACACTCAAAAAAGCCCCTCATCTCATACAATAAAGACCTTGTGACAATGCAGTGAAAGAAGACCAAACATGGGGGGGAATTATAAACAAAACTGAGAATGACCCTTATCCAGGGAATCCTCAGATACTCTAATGGGACGCAATAATAATAGTCAACATAATAATAATAATGTGTACATCATTAGATTACCATTTCCTAAAACAGGAGCCAAGTAAATTAGTGTTCCCCTGTAATGAATTTCTGATGATCACTTCATAATGTTTAAACAGTTACTGACAATATTATGACTGCATGAATACAAACACATACTACAGGCTGCTACTGTCAATTCCAAATCCTGCCTTACAAGTAAAATGACTGATTTCAGTGTGAAATGGAACCAAATGAAGTTAAAATCAAAAGATCAAGTGCACAGACTGTGGCATACTTATCTTGTTATTCTAATTCAGAAGTTTTTTGAAAAAGAACATTTCCTCAGACAATGTCTTCAGTTATCTGCCTAGGTATGTCTTAGGCCTCCCATGGATGCTGGAGTTTTTTAATGGTCATCTAACTACAACCTTGTTTGCATTGCTGTACTCCTAGTTGAGCATGCCTAAATGATAATCCCGAATGTTTAGCATAGTGTCCAGTAGTATCATCTTTTATATTCTATAATTCCAAGAATTTGAACATAATTTAAACATTCAACTAAATGCAAAGCCAAATAGTAAATCAAGGTTTTCCTCATCCCAAAACATGGGGCTTTTTTCCCCTCCAATTTCAATTTGAAGCAAATAAGTCTGTGACGATGGAAAGTTGATGAACAGTAAGAGAGTGACACTCACAACCATATTTGCATAAATGGCAGTTTCACATAATGGTCACTTGAATTGTAATGAATGTATTTGTGACAAAATTTATCCACTGCCTATAAGCAGCTTCTCAGGACAGACTCAAGAAAAAATACATGTATTTGTATGGTAAGGGTACCTGTATCCCACCTTCAAGATTTCTGGTAATTTTCAACTGGTGGAAGCCCTCTACCACAGAAAAGAAAATCCAACAGGACACTTGGCATACTTTTCTCTTCACCAGCAACTCCTTTGTTCTATGATGATCCTATTTGGCAGCTCTCTGGGTATCATTTTCATTTCGCCTATGATCTCTTCCAACCAGTGAAGTGGCATGAAGGAGCCTTTAGGCTGATATCAACCTGGAGAGTTCTGTCCTTATGTTCTGTGCTCTAACTACTTAATTGCACTGCTACACACATATAATAATCTCTCCATACTTTCCAAAACACACTACATATAGAAGAATTATCAGTAGCTCTGTTAGAGAAACTAAATCAAATAAATAGGAAATACCAGGGTTATTCAGAAGATTCTCATTCAATACCTGCCAGTGAAGAGGAAAGAACATAAATATTGCTATCCCTGTTCTCTGGAAAGATAAGGTTCACATTTCACAGGCTATTTTCTTCACTATAGGAGAAAAGGAACCTCATCAGCTGCTCACAACAGACTTCTTTCTATTTCTTCACACAATCAAAAGGAGACATTGGAATATGTCCTTCAGCTGCATAGTTTCAGACAAGAGAATGAAAAGTACAAAGCAGGAAGCATTCTTCCTTTTAAAATACTTTTACTCTCAGTATGTCTTTTACTCATGCCTTTTGCTTTGACCTTGGGGCAGACTGATTTTTTTTGCCACTTGAATGGGTTACTATGTCACAATGCTTGCCCCTGCATCCTTGAGAGGGAATGTGACTGAAAATTAGAAATATTTTTTGTTGATAAAAGCCCTAAAGAACATACACTGACATCCTACTTCCTTAAATGTAAAGCATAATTTCTAAGCCATACTGAAATGTGCATCAAGATTTAGAAAAAAAACAAAAAAAACCCAAACATACCATAATGAGCACTGTTGAAAGTACCTGCAAGTGTCTTACATGAAGAATTATCACCACCACAGATTCCACACTTGTCTATCCTTGCCTTGGAATTCAAAACGTGATCACAGCCTGCTTGCTACAAAAAATAAAAATAATAAAAAAGCCCTGTGTCAGTCAGTCTAATGGAAAACAATGAAAACAAACAATGTAACCTTCCCCCTACCCCAAAATATTCTTGTTCACTATATATAACTAATCTTCCTTGGAAATTCATTAAAAGCCTTTCAAGTTTTTGGGTGCCGAGATATAAGGGCAAAGCACAGTGGTGCTGTTGTATTAAGAATGTACAATCCAAACAGAAGACTTAATGTGTAAAGAACTGTATAAGAATACATAACAGTACGTTAAGACTTTGTATTAAAAAAATGAACATAGTGTATAAATTTTAAGCTATATTTACATTAAAAGTCTTGGAATCCTAAAAGCAGTATGTGTGTGTACATGGTCATCAATTCCTTTAAAGTCTGTCATTACTGCAAAATAAGCAAAGGAATATGCATAGACTATGATGGTTAAACTAACACAAGCACGATTTTTGTTTATGTATCTTTACTTAAACTTCCCTTTTTATTGAACTACGATAAAAAGAACAGTTCTCTGGCATTTCCTCTTGATCCAACACTATAAAAAGAGCTACATATTCTCCTCATCCTGAATTTACTCAGTTTCATTGCAATCAGCAGAACAGAACAACCTGGGCTTGACAAAAAAGCCTTCAATTGCTATAACATAGTATCTTGCTTCTCCCAGCAAAATCTAGTGGCAATGCCACAGTTGTTATTAAGCAAAGAATGCTGAATTGATCCCCTTCAGGGGTCAGTTCCTCCTGATTTTACAATGAAATAATAATATTGTAACCTATCTACCCTTGGATTTTCTACTTTTTTACTTCTCTGGTACCAGAAATACAATGGTAATAAACATATAGCACACTCCTTCCTTTTCTTTATGCCCATTTTGGATCAGTTGCTCTCTACCCACTTGGACAATATTAACTCTCTCACATATGAGGCTTGATAAGGCAAGACTCTGGGTCTTCAGACTCAATTATACGTTCTTCACTTAATTGCCTCAATTTCTAGATGTCTAATTTGATAGGGAATAAAATTAGCTTAAGCAAACTCAAAACATCGCATTTTCATTAATGTTTATTTGGATTAATATTAAATATCTACTTTACCATCTGCTAAAATTGATTTTAATAATTAATAAGTTTAGATTTAAATACCCTGCATAAGCCTTGAACACAAAGGTCATTGGTTTCTGCTCCACAGGGAGTACCATCAGCAACTCTGTCCTTCAGCTGATAGTAGGAAGTTGTTCCAGAAACTCGGCAAAAAAGTTTACAGCGATCTTTCATAGAAACTGGAAAGAAAATCCAACAGGTTTCTTGTCTGTTTTAAAACTTTAAATAAAGTAACATATCTATTTTGTTAGTTGAAAAATGCATAATTACTTACTACCGCTGTATTTTGGAACCCAGCGAACCGCAGATGTAAGACCATTGATGTTGAAGTGTTTGCCATCAAACTCAGAGCACTGCTGCTCGCGGAAATCTTTTTTGTCTTTTGGACATGAATCCGTATTACATGACCGAAATTTCATCCTGCGACCGACACAGTACTTTCCTCCATTTCTTGGCCTAAAAAAAAGACACTCATTTTCTAAAATTGCTGTTTTCCATTAAAAGTGGCTCGAGCCACTGATATAAAAGGCAAAATCTCACACAGCATTGTCAGCTATTACTGACTGAAACATATACACTTAACTTCTATTGCACTGCGTATTCATTTATACCCACAAGAAGAAAATGAAACAATCCTTGTGAAATACTACTGCTGAGGTAGGTGGTAACCAAGCTACTGATGTTTATTAACAACTATTACACTTTTACTTCTCTTAGAGTTACAACTGTTTGCCTGGGAAAAAGCATTATTAACTTTAATGTTTTTATTAATTGAGCTAAGATTATAGCCTTATTTTTACAGAAGAAGCATCTCCTCAGCAATTTGAAATTATTATTTTACAGAATGACAAAGAAAGAAGAAAATTAGGAGCTGACATACTCTTTTCTGTAGTCCTAATATTGGTTCAGTTTGGAGATCAAAAGCAATAAAAAGGGAAAATTGTGGAAAATACCCCATTTACTGTAAAGCCTAAAATACATTTCCCAACAGTCATAAATTCTGATGCAAAATAATCCAGTATTAGTATGTTCTTGGGGAAGACAAGAATGTATCAATGGCATATGGACACTATCAATTACTACAGACTAATAGAGGTATATCTAATGGCAATATAGTCTACTGCCTCTTGCTCATCAGAGAAAATAAAATAAAGTGGGGTCATCTGATAGAAGTTAATTTATCCCACTGATAATATTAAGAGGACATGACTTCCTAGAAAAACCCTGAAACAACCTAGGGAGCAGCTGTGGTTCTGCTTCTGGACAAGTTAAGGGTAAAGTTCTCCTTGACTTTTATTACAGAGAACAAAACCCACATGGAATTTTTCGTCAGTGGAAGTTTCTCATTACAAAGGTAAGCTGTAAATAACTGCTATAACCAGTGTTCCTTGTGGGGTGTTACTGGTGGCAGTATTGTGGGAAATCCTTAAATCAAAGCAAATCAAGTGTTTTACTAAAGAAATTAGTGGAGAATACATATATTTATTTTTTCAGCTCCTACTCCAAAAAAGGCATCTCAATGTTTAAAGAAATCTCAACAGTTAGAGTAAATCTTAAAAAAACCAATCAAACAAAACAAAACTGCCAAAATACGTCTTCAGAAACACCTGCAAGTATAAATTATATTGTTTAAAGACAAAGGTGATCTAAAAGTCCTCTGCATATTAGAGTCTGTAGGCCTATATCTCTTTCCAAACACGGCTGAAACAAGCATGTTTTTACTGGTGCTTCAAACTGATTTGCACAGCTCACAATTTTGATTTGAACCAATCCACTCTTTCTTAATATCTTTATTATGCACTAATGTAGAACAGAATAAAAAACATACTCTGGTCGATTACAAAGCCTGGTAGTGCTCTTGATTCCACCTCCGCAAGTTCTTGAACATGAGCTGTAAGGTCCCCATGGCCCCCATTCTCCATCTACAGGACGCATCTCCATTTCTCTGCTCACACAAATTCCACGGCGGCAATGCTGCACAGTTGACAAATAGAATAAAATTTTTAATTCCAAGCAAAAGCTTACTGTATATTTTAGCCACAGAAAGAACAAAATTTAAGAGCTAACTATTCTTATCTGGATTCAAATATTTTCTAAAATGTTCAGTTTCCTTTGAGATAACTTAACCAGTACTCATATTTTCAAAAATGCTGCCTAGACTTCTTTGCTCACTATGAAAGCTACTGGATGCTGAATACATATTTAAGTCTTGTCGCTTCATTCAAATGCCTCTACAAGACTCTTACATTCCTGAATTCCCAGTATGTTTTCTTGCACAAACTTCAAAAATAGATTTACAACTGTCTTTTATGTTTGAGATTTTCCAGTTTAATTTGGAATTCATTAGGATACAAAAAGTGAAAAATTATAACAAACCACCAAGAAAATTGGGGTGTTTTGAACACCTCAAAAGCTAACTATCTAGATGAATTGTTTGGGAAAAGCAGCCAAGCACTTACGACCTTGGTTATGGTAAAGCAAAGTGATGCTAGAATTTCATGTTTGAACTCAGACTTTCACACCTATAACAAAAGGTGTGAAATATTTTATTTATCTTTTACAAAATCTTTTTTATTTACTACTAATTAAAAAAATGTTATTACAATTAAAATGGAATTAATAGTTAGATAAATAATAACTCTTAGAGCAAGATACTACTTTACAATGTCGATTCTGTTACTTCGGATTTTTTTTCTGGTGAAGAACTAACTATTTCCAACTAAAAATTTACATAAAAGAGTAATTTCCATTTCATCTGCTGGGATTTACATTATTAAGAAGACAAAGATTGCAAAACTATTTTTTTGTGGTTGTGTCAGTTATGAGACCTCAATACACTGTAACTGTGAACTGTTATTATTTATAGAAAGTTGTAGTTACTTTTTTTTCCCAGAAGCATCAAGTGATCTATCTCTTGCTTCTAAATATTTACTGTCCAGTATCTGACTGCACTTCAGTGGTTATTCAAGCAGTAACTGACTAAAAAGTCTAAATGAGAATCTTATGATTAGTGCATGTGTGACTTTTTCCCAAGAACCCGCAGGAATTACCAGCACTAATCCTGTTGATGACTTATGGCAGTTGGAATTCTAATTCACTTGTATGCTTTAGAAAATCTCGAGCAGTATATTTGATCACAACATAGTGGAATAGTTTACATACTAATATAGAATATTTACAAGATACTATAATGTCAGCACAATGTATCCTGCTGACTTCCAAGTGGATAATGTGTCAGCTTTGTCCTGGACTCCAAACACCACTTGAGGCATCACAGACTGCCCATATCTGGAGACAAGACACTGGGTAGGGCTGAATACATGGGGTCAGTGCTTGTACATAATAGAGAGAATTTTTCATTTTAGATGCCTGTTTGCAGATTCAGAATTAGACTGATAATTAATTAGGTTCATTGTCAGGAGGGATTCTCCTAGTCATATTGACAGGGAGTGACTTATTCCATCTTTCCGTGCAGTATGTACATGGATCAGTCATTGGAATCATCAGAGCAGATTATGTTAACTCAACTGCTTATTATTTCTGAAGCTCAGGCTTTGCCTGTCCACAACACAAAACAGCCTTCAATTACTTTAAAGTCTAGAAGGATTTTGGTAACTAAAGTCTCTGGCACATAAAACAATTTCAGAATCTCTGATACACAAAAGATAAAATAATTCAAGGTTTACACCCCTTTTTTTACAACTATATCATTTTACAAATTTATTGTAGGAAGTATCAATTAACATAAATTTTGCTGAACACACAAAAACTGTGTACAATCTTTCTGAATATAGCCAAATGGCACAAAACTCAGAAGTTGTTCAGTGGTTTTATTACTGCGTAAAATAATACCTAAACGCAATTTTTTCGTAATTAGTGTATGCTTTTTTTATATGAATACTTATGTTCTATGCTATTGATCATTTTGCTCTCAAAACAGGAATTTGTTACAGAATCTGATTCTCTTTTCAGGGTTCTGCCTGAGTTCCTAATTCAACTTGATGACAAAACTGCCTGCTTGTATAACTCTTCATCACACCAACTCCTGTGCATAGGCCATACCTTTTAAGCCCTGAATGCCTTTCCCTAAGAATATGATCATTCCAGGTGATCATAAAGCCCAAAGCAAACACAGAAAAAAATCTAGATCTGTCTTTTCATTTAACCATTTAAATGATCCAGTCAATTGGCCAGATCAGCACTTGCTTGATGCTAAGACTAATGCTTTAACTTAACACCAAGAAAAACTACATACGTGTATACAAAGTCTCACAGGAGTGCTTACTGTTAGTTTTTATCAATTTTTTCAAGATGCCCTTACGGTACTGGTACCTTTACATACAAACCTTCTACTACTTAACATCAAGTACATAGCAATAAAAGATAGTGCAGCCATAAGATAAATGAGGAAACATTAAAAACTTTTTAAGTCCTTTCTAAGAACTGTCATTAGCTTTTAAAGAAATAATTTCTTAGACTATAGGTTGAAGATTTTAAATCTTCCCTCACAAAACAAATACTGCATTTTAATATGTGACAATGACCTAGCATTTAAGTTTTTCTTCCATCCAGAAAAACATTTACAGTAACTTGAAGGGAAATTTCAGGAAAAGAGAGAGTTGTGAAATGAAATTTTATATCCATAACAGCATTATTTTGATCCATAAAAATGCAAAGCATATGTTCACATCTGGGATTTTTAACAGTTTATTCAACAAACTTGTCTCAGCTATTATTCTGCTGCATTCCTACTGAAGCAACATGATGAAGTCACGGTAGAAAACTCCGGCACCAGACATGTTCCAGATGTTCCTCTGTGCTTGATTGAATCATTGCTTCACTGAGAATACTGTGATATACAGAACTTCCATAAACTTAAATATAATTGCTGAACAATTTTTTCCTGCATTTTTTATGGCAAATATAATGTATGTATCATGTAAAGTGAGTATCACACTTAATTCCAAACACACTGACTACAGTAAGTGACAATGCTGCTCTAGCCAAGATCAACAATTGGTTTTCTGTCAAAAAGACAGAAATTCTGACCCAAATCTGTATCTAATTATTAAATCTTCAGAGATGAGAGGGAGGGTTAATGATTTAAATTTGGTTTGTATTTTTTAATAACCTGCTTATAATAAACACTTTGACTCTTACCTATGGATTACCCTATGATTTGATAAATTGAGTGCTTCCAACTTATCTCTCACTGAATTTGCCAGATTTCTAGGAAAGCAACTTTGAAAGAAATTATTAAAGTATTACTTGCCAGGCTATGTTTGATTTTGACTGAATCAAGGAGAGTGATAGATACATGCGGAACAGGACTAGAGCTCCTCTGAAATCAAGCACTTCCTACACAGCCTTGTATGACTCACAGCAGGAAAAGAACTCCAAGTTCATTCTTATTGCCTATATTTTCCAGGCTACTCACTCTCCAGAGCAGTTAATAAAATGAGTATACAAGACAGAAACAATGGAGCTTGGAAAGACATCTAACTGAAGCTGTAACCACGGCATCTCAGGTCTCTCTGTAGCATGGCTCCTCAGACAAGTCTAAATTTATAACTCAAATACATTATCTAAAAACCCCACAAATTTTTATTTTTTCAAATTTTCAATTTGTTTTTACAAAAACTCTGCATACTTTATTTTTTCCCTTGAAACTTTTAATTTTCTGTAATTACATCTCATCAGAAAAGTATTTCTGTGAAATCTCAGTTTATAGAAAAAATTCTTGGTTTGAGCCCATACTTTGCTCTGTTCTTACAGTTCAAAAGATCTGCTGCTGCTTTCCAGATGGTGAACATATCCCCCTATCACCCACCTCTGATAAAATCCATCTGAATTTTTTATACATACTTTACATATATACACATAAAATGATTTATTCTTTCAGATAAAATATCTTCATGTATTACATTCATGAGGTAGGCAAGCTATGCAATGATTTTTAATGGAAATCAATACATGAGTAGTAACCTACAATTGAAGAACAGTAAACATATTCCAGAATCAGACTGGTACTTCTTTTACTGTTCAAAGCAATTCTTTGCTGCTCTGCATCCCCATTCTCAATTGTCCCTGTAACCCTATCTTCTGTGTTAAAGTGATGAAACCTTAATTCACTTGATACCTATTCTAGATGCTGGCTCAATATATATCTACAGTGAATAGAAGTGATAAACATTTCTCTAAAAGACACAATGAAACTGTTACTTGTGTCCTGTGAATTCCTTCTTGCTGTTACACAGTTTTTTCCAGACATTTCTTTTCCTATGTTTAAGTAGTGAACTGCCATTATGTAGAATGGGACTGCGCCAGGACATGGAAAAGTTTGGGTCAGAATCACATAGGTACCTCCTACCTCTCCATTCCAATGTCCAAGGAATCAATGCAGTATGGGCATATTTCTATATTCCTCAGGAATATAGGAAGGACCAGAGTGCAACCCTTTCAAGTGCTTCAAAAGGTAATTATAAACCCCCCACACTTTATTGGGTATTTTTGCTGTTATTTTCATAGCAAAACCAACTTGTTCAGAGAATGCCACTCCTAGAAGATAGATGGTTTCAACAACTATTTCTCTTTGGAGATCTCTTTTCTGGGGCGCAAATGTATATCACTAACTCCAACAGATGAGTTATCATTATTGGAATAAATATCATATAAATTACACTGCTAAAAACTGCATCAACTTCATCATACAGAAGCCATGATTCTGAGCCAGGTGTATGTTGGAGATGGATGTGTAAGAAGAGTTTGTATATCAGTTGGCTTGTAGCTAATTTGGTTACATATAGGTCCACCATGAAATGGGATTAAGTATTTTCTCTGAATGTCATCAACCACACTGTGAAAACTGGTACCCTGAGATTTAGAATTTTGTTTGTTTGTTTTTAAATATGAACAAAGATATTCAAAATACCAAAACCTGAATCACTCTCCAAACTCACTCCTTTGGAATTTTAGAAGGTTAAAAAAACATCTCCAAAACTTCTCATGTTTAAGGTATGGAAAAATCATTTATACTATCCCAAGAGGATAAACGCAAGTAAATTTCTTACTACAGAAACTCCCAAAATAAAAGAAACAGATAACAAAATCAAAGAAAGCAACTGAAAACATAATCCAAACAAGAGTCTGCTGGTCTACAGAAATTTCAAAGCACAAAGAAATTTTCAACTGGAACACAACAAGAAAACCCAAGAGGAAGCAGGGCTAGAAGTTCTGCTCTAAGTTCTTCACGTTTCCTAAACATCCCCCAAATTAGCACCTATCTGGAACAAGATAACAAGAATTATGGCTAAGAGAAGAAAACTAGGCCAATTAAAGCAGTTCAGTTTCTGTCCTAATGGAAAACAATTCTCTCATATGTCTTGTAATGCTAAGGAGCATCCTCTGCTATCTTGGTCCTCAATGCAGCATATAAATACTGTTCTTACTGTGATTTATGTTTGTAATTTATATATAGTTTATACCATGACAACAATTGCAACTGTATCAACAAAATTTATTGTAGCTTTCAGTGAGGAGGGTACATCTGAGTAATCATACAGCACTGTTCTTAATTTCAAAGAAACTCCCATGGTAGTTTTGATGACAGAAACAAGACACACAAAAAAGCACTAAAGATCTAATATTTTCATGGTATTGTGCCCCATTTCACAATAAAAAAAAAACATTTTAATACAAATTTTATTTTGTAGTTATGACATGTAATTGTATTTAGGAAGACAACTCAGGGATATATATTTTTGTGTTTAATAATATCTCTCATGAAAGACCAGAAGCACTTTCAAGTAATGACTAATGTAGTCCTATAGTGTGTAGAAATTCATCCCTGCAAAACTAATAGGTGTTTACATATGGCATGTCTAGTTATTTTGGCTATCATTTTGTCTCTGAAGTACTGAATAGGCTGCACTCCCTGCTTCAGAGAAGGTCTGTTTGATGTTAAAAGAGCTGGCAGAAACTTGGACTTCCTACAAATCTTTGTGAAACCAAATAGACAAATAGACCTGAAGTGATGAGACACAACATTAGTGAGGAAGTGAGAAACTTTACTCAGACATGGCAGAATTGCTACTTATAGGCTACTGTCAACCCTTAGAACTCAGAATGTATAATAACAGGAAATGAAGAGAAAATTTCAGATATTTCAGCAGAAGCCAAACAAGCAAATATAATCCATTTTTACAGGCAGTTCTAGGACAAGCAAAGTACAGTTTGATCAGCTCAAAGAAATTTAACTAGTCAGCAAATTGAAGTAAAATTAAAGGTTGTTTTCTTTTTTTTTTTTAAATAATAATTACAGATAATAATATTACCTCAGTAAACTTAATACAGGAAATGTTCAGATTACCAAGAAAAATTTTCTTTATTGTCTATAAGACTCTGAAGAATTAGGTTGTATTATCCCTTTAATGTTTTAGGAAAATGCTACCCATACCTACTGCTGATATTATATATATATTAAGTCACTGAGCTCTAGAGGTGTGTGCACCATGAGACATACAAAACACAATTCTCTTTCAAAATGTGTGCATGTTGATAGATTGCATATGGCAAGAAAATATTCCATTAGGAAGTGTAGTCGTTCAGGAAAAGTATGGCATGCACTTAAGAGTCTCTGATATTACTAGATTTCTATCTTGTAATTTTTGGGAAGGAAAGACACAAGGACTGTTAGAGTAGTCCAGAATAAGACCCATTAATCAGACACACAACCTGTAAAATTTAGGCTTAAAGAGTTCATACTAAAATAACAAATGCCTTTCGTGGACCTTTTCTATATTCATCACAGCAATAATGTCACAAATGCCAAATATAAATTGATTTAGCTTGCTGGTAAATATTAATTACAATTACTAGTCACCATGTCTTATGCCCATTAACATCAACAGCAGCTTGTGGACTGAACTTGAAAAGAGCTGTCCCTTAGACAGAAACAGATGACAATTTGTCAGATTAATTAATTGCTGTTCTTTCTTACATCTTTCAGAGGTAATGACTGTAATTAGCTCTTAACTTCCTAGAGAAAAATGGTTTCACAGCACTAATTACATAAAACAGGATTTTGTATTCCTATATAAAAGAAATCCTCTGATGTTGGTAAATTAGAGTCAATTTAACTGAAGATGACATTTGAAGTTTACATAAAAGATGAACTTCCTTTCTGATCAGTGACTGAAAAATGGGTTAAACATTGTAAAACCAGCTGCAACATAGACTATAGTCAAGCTAAGCCTCCACTCCAACCTTCAAGTAACTTTTTATAATCTTGCAGGACAGAAAGAAACCTTTTGAGACAGTTTAACCCCTAAATTGTTATCCATTAAGACCCTGTTTACAAACTTCTCACCGATACTGTCTTTTCAAACACAGAATCTGTAGCAATTAAAAGTTATTGGGGAAAATGTAGAAATAATGGAGGGAAATGTATCAGCTTATCATACATAGAAATTAAACTAGATTTTTTTAATCATCTTTGAACATATAAAACTATTTAGAGAAATTTTAACGTTGCTCCCACAGCCCCTGAAGCTGCCAAAGCACACAACTATTAAAAGCAGCTCAGCATAATAAAACATCTCTACTTAGATAATCACTGTCATACCTACTCATAATACCCTGTTTGCCAGTCATGAAGTGAGACATGAAAAAGCCTAATACTAGACCAATAAGGAACTCAAGCAGCTAACTTCAGTTTGCTGTCCAAACTACATACAAATCCAAAGACAAAAGCAAGCCTCAAATCTCCACTGAAGAACTACATATACAACAATTTTAACTAGGTAAAAGTGCTATGTATTTACAGAAATACCCCTCCTCCCTTGTATCAGTTTAGGAGGAGAAGCAGTCTCTTTTCCATTTCCAGAGCTACAGGTCTTCTAAATAATTTTGCAGCACTTGAAAGTTCCTCTTTTATTATCTCTAGGACAACAACTCGAATTTGTTGCAGCTGGAACTGTCTCTCTCTCTTCAATGTCGACCTCAGGGCTGGGCCTACCCCATCCTGGGCTCAGACCAGAGGCTGGGGGTTAGCTGGGTCTTGTGGGGTCTTCCATGGACTGCAAGGGGACACTTGCCTCACCATGGTCTTCAACCACAGTTACAGAGGATAATGGCTTTTGAGTCCACCCCTGTTTCTCGTGGCGTCCCTCCCCACAAGAGACAGTTATTGATGAACTTCCCTAGTGTGAGTCCACTTTCAGGCAAGTTCTTCCATTCACTGCTGTCCCTTAGGGTCACAAATTCAGCTGCACCAGCGTGGATCCCTCACTGGCATCACAAGTCCTACCCGGGATGACTGGTTCCAGTATAGGTCTCTCCATGGGCCACAGGTCTCCAGCAGGACTCTGTTTCACCTTAGGCCTCCCACAGGGTCACAGCCTTCTCACATGCATTCACCTGCTTCAGCATGGTCTCCTTCATGAGCTGCAAGGGGGCTCCTCATTCAGTAATCTTCCACAGATGGCAGGGTTCTTTTAGTTTTCAGTCTTTTCCCTGCTGAAGGGAGAGAGAGGGCAGATTGAAGGAGCCCCCGCCTCGGGCCTCTCTTCTCTCTCCTCTGGCTGACAGCTTTGACCTTGGAGGCGGCCCTATCTCTCTGCCTGGAATTCCTTCTGCAGCATGTCTTGTCCAGGCAGTTTCTCCTTAGAGTTTTTCCTCCACTTTGTTACGTCTTGGTCAGGGGAGCTTCAGTGCCACGCCTGCCCCCAGCCCAGGGCCAGAGGTAGGAGAGGGACCTGGTCCACACCTGGGGTCTGCCGCCTCCCCTACATGGGTCCTAATTTCTTCTGCATCACACACCTTCTTTTCTGTTTTCTTAAAAATGTAATTAGCAGAGGCGTTACTCAATCAAACTTTTGATTGGCTTTGCTCCGGAAATCTACTTGGAAAAACTATTTTCAGTCCCGGGGGAAGCTGGTCAGCAAACCCACGACACTCATACTTAATTTGTTCTGGCTCAGTGAAACAGCCTCAACAAGACCAGCTGGGGGAAATACACTTTTGGGATGTCATATTTCAGATAATTCTACTTTGGAACTCTACTGATCAGGAAAAAAAACAAGTTATTATGCATGACCTGAATTTTTCAAACAGAGGGAAAGATGGCAACTTCCCCCTGAGTTCTCTCACCTATTTTTAACCAACATGGTATCTGTAAACTTTAATAATTACTCTGAACAATTATGTTTTTTATGACATAACATTACAGAATTGCAGGTGAAGTCATATAGACACTCTTCACACAATCAGTATACTAAAAGCACAGTATTGCCACACAGCGAGCACTGATCTTTCTTATCTACATCAAAAATTGCAAGTACTGAGAAACAAATCAAGGCTTACCATTCCCACACCACAAACTGTTCCATCAGCCAAAGGCATGTGCTGAGTACGACAACCTTTGTGAACACCTTCTGTGCTTGTGCACCATAAGCGTTTGCATTGTTTCTGAAAAGAAAAACACTTTTAATACCATTTTAGACATTAGTTGTGATATGTGTACTCTCTCATACTGTATGGGCTTAGTGTTTGCTATTAGTACTACCATTTTCCACAGATAAAACCCCACGAAAACAAAACGGACCTTGATTAAGGCCAAGCAGGAAAGTGGAATATTTGAAACTCATCCCATTAGAGTAACAGATAACTTTATTTTCTATTTCAGTTAAAAAATTAATTTTAAAATATGTAAGAGCTTATGGTTCATACTATGCAGTTCAGTTTCCACATAAGCCCCCAAAGAAAAGCTCTGAGTTCAACATTAAATACACTGACTATAAAATTAAGAAGAAAGCCTCCTTTTCAAATTGTTAAAAGACTCTTAACAGAAAAATAACCCATATGGATTACAGAAACACTGTCTTCAGTCTTTGAAGTAACCTTTTCTTTCCTTTTCTATAATTTTTCCATAAAGCCTGACTCCTCCAAAACAACATTTACCTCACCTCCACTTAATTCAGTATGAATCTGATCTTAAACTCTCTCCTTTAAACCGCTCCAACAAGCCATGCAATATTAGTAGAGGTATTTTACAACTTAGTACGAAATCTAACCCTACATGACATCCTGACAGTAATGTGTAAAATCATAATGTTATAATTGTGCTTATATTGAAATGGCCACATTAAGTTTTCACAATACAATTTAAGTTTCAAAATTATTCTAGTCAAGTTTTCTTTCCATATCTATCTAAATTTTGTATACAAAATATACACTCTGTCAGGCTTGAAAATATTTTTTGACTCTCTGAGAAAGTAGGGAGTCAGTTTGGATCATTTTGAACAAATGTTTGAGATCATATATTAGCTTTTAAGCTATAAATTTTTAAAAGAAGCAGAGAAGCAAGACCTGCTAATGTAAGATGTGACCTATAATATGAAAATATTTGCAGGAAGTGTTGAAATAATTCCCATTCAGTTGTTGCAGAAAACCTTAATTTATGCCATTTTGGATCATTTAAAGAAATTATCACAATCAAAGACATGGAAATCAAAATGAATACATCCTACTTTTTGTTTCTATATATTTCTTGCATATGAAGTTGCAATGCTGTCCACTGAATGTTTTCCCTTTCAGAAGAATATAACCTGAACTTTTACTTATTTCAGGACAAATTTATTCCCAAACCAGTAATTTTCAGTAACTTTTTAGTCTAGATTGATCATGACTTTATCTGGTTTTCACTCACCAGATATGGGCACACTTGTGATCCAATACCAAACGTAAGTTCACACTGCTTGTTGACATCATATATTGACCCTGGTAGCTGAGAGGAAAGATCATATATTCTTCCACTAGGTTTGTCTAGGAGGCATTCACCATAGCCAGTACTGTTGTAAAACAGAAACAAAATGTGAATAGATCGCTCTTAATTCATTGGAAACCTTCTCACTACTCACACAACACTTATACACGTATATCTGAGTGGAGTTATGGGTTTGCATGCCTACTTGCTATATAATTACTTTAACTAAAATTCATGAATAATTAAATAAACCAGGTTACTTGGTTTTCCTTTTTTGTATTTTTCATTTAGATCCATCAAAAAAAATGAAGTTTTTTTTTTCTGGTGGACATTTCTCATTAAAAAAAAAAAAAAGAGGAAAAAAGAGAAAATGCTACAGCCTAAATTATACTTTTCACTTATTTTTACATAAAAACTTCAGAAAATAAACAGTTCCTATTCTAGCCTATTAAAATCATACTGAAGATTTTTTCAATAAACTATTGAAACTATTTTTTCAATAAACTAAACTACATTTAAGAAATAAAAAATCCTTTAGATTTGTACATTCAGTGTAACTTTAACAAAGTCATGAATCATGTATTTTTCTGGAGTACTAAGGCCCTACAAGTTAAGCCCTCTTAGGTTAAACCTAAGAGCAGTGCAAAAACTGTATTTAAGCAATACCTTTAAAATACATGAAATTGGAAAAAACAAAAAAAAAGTTAAGAACCCTCCAAACCATTGCATTATATTGACACTCACTCGAGAAATTCAGTGATATATTTTTGACTGCATTTTGACCAGGTCCATGGACTGGTATGATAATTTAAAGTTGGAGCCATCACGTGATACTGATGTTTAATTCCAGCTTCTTTACATTTAAAACTGTCATCATGAGGCACATTAAATCTAAAAAGCAGAACAGACAAACTGCAAAACAAATTCAGCAATAATTAACTGAAATTCTCTTTGCTGTAACAGCAAATGTGTTTTCAACTCAAACGAGTTTGAAAATTCCTTAAAATTTAATGGATCTCAATATATCTATCTTATGGCAATATTATGGCAATAGGTATCTTTAAAATGTCTTATATAATTCTCTCCTTAACCAAATACCTTCCTGGGTACAGGAAGAATTTTACAATTACTTAATATTTTAGCTCACCAGAAAAATTTCAGTGTTTTAGGAATATGCCCCTTTAAAGGAACAACCCATCTCCTCAACTACATATATAGGTCATGTCTAGACTGTCCACAACAAGTTACCCCAATATTCACATTTTAACTCTTACTATTCAGTGACAAAAACTACAGAGCGCATTAATATTATACTTCATGCAACTAACACATCATCTTATTTTACATCTCAGTTTAAGTACCATGACGAACAGCATATGTCTAAATGAACTTGCAGGCACATGAAAATCAACAAGCTAGCTACTGAGCTCTGTAACGTCATTGTTACCTACACTGTAGCATGCCTCATGGAGCTAGAGTATAGCACCTTTCTGCCATCACTGATGAGGTATGCTTCATAAAATAAAATGCTGTCATCTCCTCTTATTTTTCTGTGTAAAGTATTTCTCTTTGTCTTACTCTACTGTATTCTGAAAGGATCAAACACAAGGAAGAATATTTCTGTGTTATATTAACAATTTTCTTTTCTTAAAGGTAAATTCCTAGCAGGGCTAGAATGCAGTTGGAGTTAACAGACTATGTTGTATGCCTAGGATATGTCCCATTGTCTCAACCAGTTCATATGACAAAAGAACAGAATTCAGCTGTTTGGCCAGTCTTTCCTATAATTCAGGATACCAACCAGGTTACAGAATTCACAATTTCTTTACCTCTAGGCGACGGGCAGGGCTGACTCGCTGAAAGGGGCAAAAATAATGACTCTTCTAAAAGATTGTGCTCTCTTACAGAGCCCATTGATTGTATACAAAAGAAAATAAAAAAAATTACCTGCTGGGAAATAGGTACTTACACATGTCCAAGCTCATGTGCTATAGTGAAAGCAGCACTCAATCCATTTTCTTCACTTACAGAACAGCTGCGTAGTGGGTCACACATTGTACCTAACTCTGCTAAACCTGCAAAATTGAATCTTTAAATAAATGCTTAACAGAATGAATTTTCATTTAGTGCCATGCAGTGTGACAAATACTATGGCACTCAGGTTGAAAGTCATGCCTCAAGTATGCATCAAATTTACACAAAACAAACAACCCCCTGGCACCAAACTACACGCCAGGAGACAACAGCAGTAAGAAATGAGAAACCATTATTTTTGTCTGTGTGACTTGAATTTTGAATCTATTTCCTGATTTATTCCTAATTGATTTTTCTCTGGACAGTGAAATTCTTGTGTATGCTGTTATAAAACCATACTGATTTAAAAAGAGTAACTCACCAAGAGTATCACACTTCTCTCTAGCTCTGCAGATATCTTCCCTTGAAGAAACATATTTATTTAAAATTATTACAGCATGTAAAAGAATATTTTTAAAGTATTTTATTGTTGCTATACTACTTAAAGCAATTGAAAATCTGATTCTCAATTTTTAATCTTACAGTCCATTCAAACAATTTGTATTCTAGTGAAAGAAGTAATTTAAATTCATCAGACTAAGCTCACAGTACTGCTTTCCAGTGTGAAAAGAATAAAACTTAAAATACTAAGATATTTCTCTACAATGCAGACAGTAGACAATTATGAAACACTGCTGAAAAACATGCAGATTGCAATATACTGAAAACCAGCTTATGTTGTGGACCATCTGCCAAACCAACAATGTAAAATTCAAGACTAACATCAAAGACTATGATGTGTTGGAGTGTGTCCAGCTTGCACACTGGGGGGAAAAATTAGTGAAAAAGAAGAGCAAAAGACAGACTCTATTTCAGTGAATGAACATCAGAACCTTCACTAAGGTGATTGGCGTACAGGAAGAATATATACTAATATGTGAATATTTTCCATTTCAAGCTTTTGTTAGTTCTGATCATGCCTGGGCTATCAGGAGCTGACCATCACTGCGTCCTTTGCTGATTTCGTTAATTACAACACTGCCCCTATCACATATATGTACAACAGCTAAAGACTTTATTTCCTTGTCACAATTTCAGGTCTAAGTAATTTCTATAGTCTTTAACGAAAGGATCATCAGATGCTTATCTATAAACATAGTCAGAGCTCATGTATTGATAATTAGTGATTTGGGAAGTGGAAGATAGTCTTTATTCAATTCAGCTATTAACAGTGTCAGTGGAATGGTTAAAAGACGATGTTGTAAAAAAACCCTGAAGCATTTGTCTTACCTAGCTGAGTACTTGTGGCTATTTTAGATATCGTACCTAGTGATGAGAACAGCAGTATCATGATGAGAAGGGTGTGTGTCATCCAAAGTGTTTTGTGATTGCTGCCATAAACAAAAATTACGAAGAGTGGTAGCTGCATTGAAAGTGATTGCTGGTCCTTCCTAAGCAAGAAATGGTCAAAAACATCAAATAAGGGTTTTAATATTCATGCACTTGCACTTACTGTGTTGTCATTTGTGCTGCTAATCTGTAAAATAATGACTGTGCATGGAAAATCAGCAGGACTCCACATAAGAGTTCCCTTAGGATCAGATCTGAATTAAGCCACAAGTCATCAGACATGAGAACCCACTATTTTAAACAATGTGCATGAGCATTTACCATGTGTTTAATATTTTTTAAAAAGTGACAAGACATAGGTAAATATAAACCCCATGTATTAGAAAAGCATATATGTCTTAAAATCTTAAAATATTACAACTATTAGGGCTGGAAACACTCCATCAAAGCACTCTATAAAAGCTGTCATTTCCCAATCACATTTCCATATGTATAATCACAGTTTAGGTTGTTATGCCATAAGCTTTCATATACTATCTGATTTATGTCGATATAGGTCAACTGGAGGTGCTATTAGAGAGACAGGGAAATACAGGCATTAAATACACACCCTGAATTTAACATCACATTTGACATTTAGCCTCCTATTTTAAAACAAAATTTTATAGTTAAAGAAAATATTTTGTATTTAAAACTAAACCAAATTAAACTTTGTAATTACAATGTAAATACATGTATTTTGTTTCTTACATTAGAAAGAAATCTTTTAAATATTTACTTTTCTTACCTGTTCATTGTGAATTACAATTAATTTGACAATAACTATATTTATAAGATTTCCAATACTTGAATCCTTATAGATTGCTGCAACCTAAAGAGAAAAAAAATCAGAAGATTAGAAAATTTAATTCATCTGGTAAACTATATCTCATTTAACCAAGAAAAAAAAAATTGAAGGAAAACAAGTCACTACACAACAAATATATCATGCATCCTTCTATACCTTCTACCCAAGCATATGGTGACAAATCAAAAGCTTTTAATATGCAAATAACTACAATTCTATATTAATTTGCAAATACTTAGACACCATCTTGAAACAATGTAAAAAGTACATTTATTATATGCTGTAAAACCTGTAGTTTATTAATAAAATATCAAAGAAAGAAAAAAGTAATGTCACTGCAACTATTAGGCATAAGCTGGTTTGTGTGGATGATTTGTGGAATATAAGAGAGTTTTAGAAGGCAACTTTGAACAAGTAAATTTTTGCCCTTCCTTTTAGTGGAAGCTGAACTGAGTTGTAAGTCTTTATTGCAAATATACATGACACATACAGAGGTTTCTTTTCTCATCCTTAAATTCTCTATTTACATACCCAACAAGCATTTTTATACATAAGTGTTGCAGACAGATAGTAAAAATCATGAGTCAATTCCATACACTGAAGTAAATCAGTGTAAAGTCATTCTTCATAAAAGTTTATACCTTCTCAATAACAGCTTCAGATATTTCATCCACATGGATTCTACAGTTTGGCTTAAAGCAGTTGACGAATCACAACCTTATGTAAACAAGAGCTGCCACTGAACACAGAAGTACTGACTTTCCTCCCTTCGAGCTTGTGCTAAGGCTGCCAGGCTACAAAAGTGATCTATGAACTGATCCAGCTGCAAAATTACTTTTTTTTTTTTTTTTTTTGTAAATCATGTTATACTGATCAATGTGATCTCATTCCTGGTGCACTTCCTCCAATACAGGTGCTGACAGAGGAAGAGATGAAGAAGAACAGAACTTCTTTCAAAAGTCACCTATACTTGAACTGGTTCAAGTTGCTTGTGAAACTACAGCCTTGTAGTATATGAATTCTATTTACCTGAGATCAAGTAATCCTGCTAAAACTTGGAACTGAGAGAGCACTGGCTCTGAACTCATGCCCCACCTTTCTCTAAACTGGAGAGAGCACAATGTACAGCGTTGTCCTTTTTTATTTTGTTGATACACAAGCTGGAAATAGAGGATTCAATAAGGGTGGGGAAGGAGCCAGAGTTTCAGAATCCATGTGGAAAACACATTTCAGAGCAGTACAGCTATTGTTTGCTTCTTTCCATACGGACTCCTTTCTTGGTCACTAGCCAGAAAGCATCCAATTATTCTGAGGTGGGAATAAGGAACATGTTTCAAATATTCACTGAAGAGTTGAATCCATTGGGCTTGGGCAGATTCAGAATCCTTTATCAAAGAAAAGGATATGGTTGCAATAGTGCTTGAATGCTCAAGCATTATTTAGTGGAATAAACTACCATTTTTCTACTAGAACTATTGAGTGGAATAAACTACCATTTTTCTACTACCAAAATGACTTTACCACGATCAAGCTCCTTATGTGTTCTCTACTTTGAGATCCACTTTGATAAACTTGGAAGGGATATTTATCCTCGCCACAAACCATGTTCCTGTATGAACTGTTATGTTATGAACATAATTATCACATTCATCTCAGCTTACGTAACTAACAGTAAGCAAGTTGTCTAAAATCCTTCAATCGTCAGTGGAGAAGAAGAAGGGATGAACTGTTCTGCAGACATGACTATCTAAAGATACGTATTTAGACATACATATTTTCATACAAGACAGTAAAATAAGCTATTTCATTACTTCATCCCTTTACTATGGAAGGAGATAAGATTTTCAGATATACAAGGCTGAGGGAGATTAATTCCAGCCCAAATCTTTCAAGCTTTATTTCTATTTAGCAAATAAACAGAAGAGAGGTTCATATGGCATTCCAAAATCATGTCAGAGAGGAATCTGAAATGAGATCTGTGAGGATCTTTGGCTTATAACGTGAAGATGCTTGTTGCAAGGATTGCCTTTCATACCATTTAAACTGATACAAGATCCACTTAAAACTGAGGATTTGTTACAGCAGAAACCTATAAAAGAAGATTATATGTGTATAGTGTTAACAGAGACATCTTTCACTCGACCCAGTTGTTGCATTTGGCCTTGTAGATCTTCATGAGGTTCACATGGGCCCAATTCTCAAGACTGTCAAGGTCACATTGGGTGGTATGCCTTCCCTCAAGCAACGCAGCTGAATCACTTATCTTGGTGTCATCTACAAACTTGCTGAGGGTGCACACAATTGCACTGCCTGTGTCATTGACAAAGATATTAAAAATATTGGTGCAAATATGGACCCTTGAAGGACACCACTCACTACTGGTTTCCATTTGGATACTGAGGCATTAACAATAACTCTTAGGACATGGCCATTCAGTCAATGTCTTATCCATCTAACAGTCCACACATCAAACCCAAAACTTTCCCATTTACTGGCCAGAATCTTGTGGGGACTGTATCAAAGGCCTTACAGACATCCAGGCAGATGACATCTGTAGCTCCTCCCTTCCCCAGTGATGCAATCACCCCATCATAGAATGCCGCTAGATTAGTCAGAAACATCTTTCAGTTAACTAGTAAATCAGTCTAGTTAAACCTGGTTTTAGAACAGAAAGCTCTCAAACTCAGGAAACAGGCATTTCACTGGCTGTCAAGTAAAGAGCATGCCAATCATCTGAGGTAGTGACACAGTCAACAAAAACCAATACAGGATTTGTCCAGTACTGCAAGGGTATATATCAGGTAGAATAGGCAAAGGGATTGAAAAATGAATGAGGGGGTTAACTAGGTTCAGCTAACACCAAATAATACCCGAATGCCTAAACTGTAACTATTAACCTTCAGGAGAACATTAGCTTTGAGTTTCTTAAAGGCCTCCTGTACCATACATAGTATGTGAGAAGAAGACTCATTTCTGATCCTGGGTGATTAGAATGATCCAGGCAAGGAGTCCAAGCGGGAGCCTTCTTGAGATTAAAACTTAGGAGTTCAAGTTCATGGCTGTAGTAGCAGTTGTACAGTAGTTTACATATGTTCCCTCATGTACATTAGAGAGTCCCTTGACAAAAACCTGTTACTGCTGTGCTGTCTGATGAGGTTATCCTGCTGACAAAATCTGAAAACACAGAGGAGGTAAAGAAACCAACACAAAACACAGAGTTAATAGTCCTTCTTCCTGTCTGTTGACACAATGTCTATTTAAAATATTTGTGCAAAAGTATATCTTCAAAACCCAGTACCAACTACTCAAAACTTCAAGGAGATGCATAGATGAAATAAGTATGTAAGAAAATAATATCTCATTGCACACCTGAAGAGAATCTGTCGCAAGACTTTCAACACCATATCTACACACATCATCTGAATTATCTACTGGTTATATCTGGAGATGAGCTGAGGACTGAAATAATGTCATGTAGGTGCCAGAGGCTCTTGCCAAATTCTGAAGCATACTTTTTCTCATACTGGAGACAAGTTAATGCTAAATGTAAAAGTAACACTGCTTTCATTAATCCTACTTTTGAGTCAAAGTATGGATTCTTTGCCTCACGGGCACTTTCATGACCTCCAAACATTTACCATTACCACTGCTTTTGAAAGATCGAAGAGCACACTGCTGATAACTAGTTGCCCTTAACAGCAAAGGTATATTCTCAGGCTCGCTAAACACATGTGAAGAGAAAAATCCTGACAGTTGATAACCACAAACCAAACCTGAAGATTCACCTAGGGAGCTATGCAGACTTAAGGTAATCAACTAAGACTTGAAATGACAGATCAATGCACAGAACTACCAAGGATCTGGAATACAAGATTCTTATTTTCAGTGAAAAAAAATTAAGGGATAAGTACTCCCTGCTCCTGTATTCTAAAGATACCTCTCTCCATCATCTCTTATTGGAAGTATTCATGAAAAGGGATGATGAAATGCGATAAGAATTTAATAGAATACACCATTTCTTTACAATTTTCAGATCTACTTGCTTTACACTGATTTAAAGAGAGGCTTCACAAAAGTAGGAGGTAATAGCTAAGACAAAGTGAAATTAGTTTCAAGATTTTCCAGACTCTTAAAACCAGCATCCACACCACAGAAGAGTTCTGACTGCACAGCAACAAAGAAGGGGGAAAAAAAATATATAAATGAAACTAGTTACCCTTTGGTGGAAGGATCACAGCTTTTACCTTCATGGAATTCTCAAACTTTATGACAAACTTTGTCATCACCACAGCTGTGGCTGCCAGTTGACTGGAAGTAACTTGGTCAAAAAGTTTAGTTTCTCTTGATATTCCTGTTGTAACTGTCCATTAATATGACTGCGAATAATGGAAAAATACCCTTTTTAGAAAAGGGATTAATAAACAAGCAAGTATGCCTAGGGGCTGGAAGATAAATAAATGATATATCCAAATCCAATTGGACTTCTTCAGCAATTTTTTTCCCTTTTTGTTTTTCCCCCTAATTGTTGTATCACAAGGCCTCTTTATCTTTTTCCTCGTCTGTTACACACAACCATGATACCAGGAAAATACAGACTTTCATATTCCTTGAAAGAAACAGCTCACATGTTTTTTGCAGGCTCCAATTATCTCTTATTTATCACTGTAGTGCTGAAAGGATGTAAGATATCCAGGATCCATGAGATTTCTCCAGGATCTGGGGGATTTCTCCTTCACCTATTCCACTGTCATACCCTTATTCTGTCATATATTTCATAAGACCACAAAATTGTCTGAAGTCATAAGATATGGGCAGTCATTGCTTCACTGAATGAGAAAGAGCTGTGTCATTTCTGCTGGTATTGCTCTTACTCTATCCTGTGCATATTTCTGTACTAAACTGGCTTCCACCAGTGGAACCTAACACTAGAAGAGACTTCTCATGCAAACTTGCACAAGTATACCTATATGTCTCAGAGTTACCATTTTTTCCACTAAGAGTTTTAGGTCATCTCCTGTCCCCTCATCCAAGTCATCTTCAATCTACTATCCCTTGAGTTAACCAGATAGAGATTCCACATGACACCTAGTAGAATGCTTTAGTAAAGGCAGAAAGAAAGAATAAATTCCTTTTAAAGGCTTAGTCACCCTGTGTGATGGTTTTGGCTGGGGTAGAACTAATTTTCTTCACAGTGACTGGTATGGGGCTGTGTTTTGGATTTGTGCTGAACACAGAGCTGATAACATACAGATGTTTTTGTTATTGCTGAGCAGGGCTTACAC
>NW_020955567.1:1399899-1437484 GCF_003031625.1 Empidonax traillii | reverse complement strand
GGGGGGGGGGGGGAGAAGGAGGAAGAAGAGATTTGGATTGATAGGTGTTTGTCTTCCCAAGTAAATGTTATGTGTGATGGGGCCTTGTTCTCCTGGGGATGGCTGAAGACCTGCCTGCCCATGGGAAGCAGGGAATTAATTCCTTGTCTTGCTTTGCTTGTGTGTGCAGCTTCTGGTTTCTCTATTAAACTGTCTTTATCTTAACCCATGAATTTTTTAGCTTCCAACTCTCTCCCTGATCCTGGTGGGGGCATGAGCGAATAGCTGAGTGGGGATTGGTTGCTGGCTGGGCTGAAACCACAACAACTTGTCAGGAATGCCTGTGCTCTTTCTTGTGACTGAGATGGGTGCAAAGACATCCCTTTAATATTGCAATAACTAAGCAAACAATGACTTAGTCATGCTCATCACCATCTACAACTGTTTGATGAAAATATGCACCACGGTTATAATCAGATCATATCAAATGCCCTCACATACAGCTCAGATATCAATACATCCTTCCTTTCAGTATCTGAAAGAGACTACCTCAAAAGATCATTTCACAAGATACAACCATAGCCAGGCATCTCTAGCCACTAGAAGCTACTCAGAGAAAGACATGAGTGTTGCTTGGCTCATTATTCACGAGAGGATCCCAAATAGCTCAGAGCAAGACCTTTGTCATAATCAAAAAGTACCAAGGCTTCACCTTAGGAATAGTCCTTGAACAGTGTACTATTCAGGAGCAAGTCAGAGACAAGTACTTGTCTAATCATCAAATATCTAATCAACTACAACCGCTGGTACCTAGGTACTAACAGCGGTGAAGTGTAAAGATGGGCAAGTATGTGCCTCCCTACATACTGCAAAATTTCATAGAATCACTTAGGTAGGAAAAGATCCTTAGGATCATTGAGTTCAACCATTAACCTAGTACTGCCAAGTCCACCAGGAAACCCTGTCACTAAGCTACTACCAGGTATGGTGACTCTACTGCTTTCCCAAGCAGCTGGATCCAATGGCTTTACAACCCCTTCTATTAAGAAATCTTTCCTAAGCTTTCTCTGATGCAGCCTGAGAACATGTTCTCTGCTCCTGTTGCTTGTTACTTGGGAGACAGGACTGATCCCCAACTCAATATAACCTCCTTTTAGGTAGTTGTAGGAAGTGATAAGGTCTCCCTGAGATTCCTTTCTTCCAGGAAAAAAAAAAGCACTGCACCTCCCTCAGCTGCTTCTCATAAGACTTGTCCTCCAAATCCTTCACCAACCTTCCTGCCCTTCTCTGGACACACTCCAGCACTTTAATGACTTTCTTGTAGTGAGGGAACCAAAACTGAACACAATACTTGAGGTGCAGTCTCACCAGTGCCAAGTACAAGGGGACAGTAACTTCCCTAGTCCTGCTGGCAACATTATTTCTAATACCAGACAGGGTGCCATTGGCTTTCTTAGCTACCTGGGCACACTATCACCTCTGTATTATCTGATGGACCTCAAGATGTAGTGATGTATCATTGTGACATTTTATATACAGGCACCCTGGAGTTGGAGCAGAAGGATAGTCACAATTTAAAAAATAGTAGGCGTTTTTTATACTCACATAGATACCCACATACCAAGATAAACAAGAAGTCTAGCTCAGAGAATTCCATATGAAAAATGCTTTGAAAATAATTGCTTTCTGTTATGTATAGTCATTGGTGTATAAAAAAAATACCCACTTTCATTTTAACCATGTCAAATACACAAGATCATGTGGTTTTATACACACAGAAAAAACATAATAAGGTATAAAGCCTAAGTCAAGGAATAAATGCCTTGTGCTGGCTTTCTAGATTTTACTTTATGAGAGATAAAAAGCACAGAACATTCCTGTAGCATTAGTACTAATACACTAATCTGAGTGAAAAAGGGGTAATATAGAACCTTAGTAGTCCAAGTAGCAGATGCAAGGAACAATATATTCATCTCTAAATTCTGAATGTAACAATATTCATTGCCTTTCAGACGCTAGCCATATAAATTAAATTATTAACCTACAAATTGTTCAATTCTAACACCTATTTTTAAATTATGACTATATGGCACAACCAGTAATGCCAAATATTCTTAAATTGTCACTCATCCAATTCAACCTGAAATGACTAGTATGCATCTATGTTTTCCCAGAGTGCTATGGAAAGATGAACTGTTAATTGTTGCATAGGATGACCTGCAAAGAAAGCATAAGAACATTATTAAAATTCAGTCTATATATATTAGGACAAAATCATTGGGCTGTTTTAATGATGGGGACAGCACACCAGTGTACGGAGTCTTTCCACATAGAAAATATTTAATGATGAATGATGATGGTTATCTGTCACAATGGGAAAAAAAGTATAAACAAGGCTACAACTAGAAAAAATCTTACCTGTTACTCACTACCTTACATTTTACGTCTCAGTAAATGATGGTAACCACAAAACATTACTAAAATGACAGTAACTATTTCAAGGTCCTTCAATAGCAGTTTCATTTGCACAAATCTGAAAGACTACACAATGAACAAAACAACGGATAGTCAAGGTTGTTTATGCGCAGTCCAAGCCAGAAACCTGTCTTGATGAAAATCAAACCCACCAGCTTTTAACACCATATCATAATAGTACTATTATATTACACCTTTTTATGATTCCACAGTCTCACTGCACGTTAGATGATCTAAACTGATGCTGTTTCAATCCTCTCCTTGAATGCATGGCTGCCCCTCACCTATGCTTCAATTTTAGAACTCAGGTGACTAGGTAGTCAGCTGAGTTCATGATCTGAGTTGGCCACCACAGCCCTACCACGGGTGGTTATACATGTCATGATTTCTTTTCAAAAAAGGCAAGATTACAAAGTTCTTGCTGCTCTTGCTGCAAACAGACTAAGAACAGACCAAGTAGTTTTTTAGTATCAAACTAACTACATAAGCAGTACAGTACTTAAACGGATGCCAATAATCAGCTACTTGATACAGAAAATGAGGATAGTACCTCAAAATGTCTCATGAAACCAGATTGGAGGTGGTTTTGGTGCTTTTATAGTAAACTCCAGTGTCTTAATTAACTACTTCAGTTGCTAAGATCAAGCCTTCATGTTAGGGGCCTTGAACTTCCTGAAGATAAAGTTTAAGATAAAGTCTTCCAGTTACTAAATCTATTAAGGCAGTGCTTACTGCCTGTTCTGATGACACAACACTTGGAGAAACAATAAAAAACAGTGCAAGTTAAGCAATCACAGAATTCTTTATTATTTTATTTAGAATTTCACATTAAATAATACCACCCTTTATTGTATTTCAGTACAAATTTTTTAATAAATTTCTACAGCAAAGGTATTCCATGTCCTTTGAATTACATATTTCAATCAGAACTAGTAAGTATTTCCAAGACATAGTATAAATAATGTGAATAATTATAATGCCAACATTTATGCAACTTTAAAGAAATTGGAAAATGCATTCCAGTTCCAGTTCAATGGGATTACTCGCATTCTGAGAGTTAAGCCTTTTCAGGTTGAATTGGATGAGTGACAAGACACTTAAACCCTAAAAATATTTAGCAGTATATTTCAGTTCTTATTTTCCACTCACAAAACAGCAGCAAGTTTACTTTGGTGGCTTTGTTGCTGATAAAAAAACCCAAAGAAAATAAAAGAAAAACGGGCCAGGATTTCAAAGGTTCTTCTGGGAGCTAGATGTCTAAGTTTCATTAAAATTTAATGGGATTTATATGCTTAAAGTTTTTAGGTTTCTTTAAAATCCAAGCCAAAACTGAATAACATTAAAAGTTTCAGAATTATTACAAGACTAGAGTATAATGTTTGTTCATACATTGATTCTCTAAAGTAGCAATTATACAATGCTTCTCTTATTTACCTAGAAGTCCAATTATGTAAGTAAAGAGATTTTAGAAACATTGCAGTGTAAGGAGTTGTAGTTGAATGAACAACAGCTACAGATGCAGGAACAATGTTTTGTTCTTAAAAAAAAAATCCAGTACCTATAACCACAACAACACCTTATGAAAATTATAACATAAATGTTCTATTTCATCTTATTGTAAACTTCTGTAAAAAACAGCTTCCATTTTAAAATAATGTTTTGGCCACTTTGCTTTGTTTCTTAGAACAGCTCTTTATTAAAAAAGTCTCTATAAAAATGGCATCTTTGGGATCACTTGTTCTAAAAGAACTCCAAGTTGGGTCTGCACTATAAGTTAAAGAGAAAAAAACCAACTTTCAGTACTGATTTTTTTTTTTTTTTTTGTAATACATGAACTTTCAGACTTTCACACCACTAGAAGTAGAAAAATTTGAAAGACCTAATCAAGTAAAGTATGCTGATCTCCTTAAAATATTATTTCTCTTATAAACCAATAAAAGGAAACTCCATCTTCTACATTTGCCTACATCATCTGTGTAATAGATGACAGCACCTCTACTGCCATCAGCTGGATATGCAGATATTAGAGTGAGCAGAATTCAGTTTTGTTGTCTAACTGCATATTATCCAGCATCCCTTCACATGCTATAGTTTATGAGACACCTATACACAACTCGCAGTTACGACTCATCATTTACAGGACACTTGCAGAGATTTGACATCACTGGCATAAGTGAAACCTGGTGGGATGAGACCTGTGACTGGAGTGCCCTGCTGGATGGTTACAAGCTCTTCAGGAGGGATAGGCAGGGCAGAAGGGGCAGAGGGGTGGCACTTTATGTAATAGAAAGGTTAGAATGTATGGAGCTCAGAGCTGGCACTGGCACAGTTGAGAGCCTCTGGGTAAGAATCAAGGGGCAAACAAATAATGTGGATGTCATTGTGGGAGTCTGCTACAGACCTCCTATCCAGGAAAATCACACAAACAAATTATTCTCTGAGGAACTAAGAGACACTTCCAAGTCAACTGCCCTTGTCCATATGTGGAACTTCAACTTGCCAGATGTTAACTGGGAGCATAACACAGCTGGTATAACCTGTGCCAGAAGATTCCTAAAAAAACTAAATGACAACTTTATGACACAGGTCCTAAGGGAGCTGACTTGGAAAGGTGCCCTCCTTGATCTGCTGCTTGTCAACAGAGTGGATCTTGTGAACAAAGTGGAGATTGGTGGCTGTCTTGGTCACAGTGACCATGAAAGGATCAAGTTTAAAATCTCTGTTGACAGAAGTAAAAGTGTCAGCAAAATCTCAGCTCTGACGTGAGGAGAGCAGACTTCAGACTGCTCAGAGAGTTAGTAAGTAAGGTCCCCTGGGAAGATGTTTGTGCAGGTGCTGGCATCCATCAGTGCTGGTCCCTTTTCAAAAATCACCTCCTAAGGACACAGGAGCAGGCAATTCCCAAATGTCAGAAGTCAAGCAGGCAAGGCAGAGGGCCAGCTTGGATCTTCTCTTGGAAATAAGGCAAAAAAGGAAGGTATATGCCCAATGGAAGCAAGGTCAAGTGACATGGTAAGAATTCAGAGATGCTGCTTGCTACTGTAGGGAGAAAACGTATGCAGCCAAAGCTCAGAGTTGAAGTTGGCATCAAAGTATCACCAGCTGGTTGAGGGAAGGGATTGTCCTGCTCTGCTCTGCACTGGTGCGACCTCACCTTGGATATTGTGTGCAGTTTTGGGCACCACAATATAAGAAAGATATTAAGCTATTAGAGAGTGTCCAAAGGAGGGTAATGAAGATTGGATCATACTCTAAAGCACATGATGTGACTCTTGGGGATGGTCCTGTGCAAGGCTAAGGGTTGGACTCGATGATCCTTGTGGGTCCCTTCCAACTCAGTATATCCTGTGATTCTGAGCTTTGTGAAGCAGCTCAGGCCAAGCCAGATGCCCTATGGCTTCTTAAATGGCACTGGGCACTTCTATGAAGTAAATTAATTGATCCAAAAGTAGATGTCTGTGACTGGTCAAGTGAATAGCTGTCTATAAAGCAGATATCTCTATAGATACCTATATGGCAGGTGCTTTAATTTGCAAGCCCCAAGGCAGATGCAGTTTCATATAAATTAAGCTTCTTAAATAGATATAAGGACAGAAATCTAGAAACAATTACAATGCAGAATATGTTAGCATGGCTTTTCCTATGATTCAACAGAGGTCATGGTAAACTTTTTGATTATACAAAACTTACTGCACCAAATTCTGAATCAATACAAGTAATGACTTTTGTTTCAAAAAAGAATTTATTACAGAAAGATCGCAAACAAATGATGCCAACTCAAAGTCTGACCCATAATCATCTAAAATTACTTGAAAACTTGGAAAACTAGGATTACTATGACCAAGCATTTTTTTCACAATGCATTTTAACATCTATCTGCTGTAATTAATCCATACATTTACCTCACTGAAGCTTAAGAATTCTTCTAAAGCAACAGAAAATCAGGAAATCAGTCACATCATTTCACTTAGACACCTTACACTGCATTAAACTGAAAAGATCCACAATCCAAAATTTTGGCCCTACTTTTTAATTTTTGTTTATGGAATCTCTTTCTTTTGATACAAAATTTGGTCAAACCAGAAGACAGGACAGTTGCAGAAAAGAGAACAACTGAACAGAAATAATTGAAATTGCTAATACTTAAGAACAAGAGTTTACTTACTATTGACATCAGTGTTAGTATGTAGTGTTGTAAATTCTGCCCATGGTGACGAACCATTTTGACGTCAGCTGTAACCATCACTTCTACATATCTTGGATAGGAAAGAAAACGCTTTTTCCTGGAATGTGGATTGCCACCATCCTCTATAGAGAGGTTATTTAAAGCATACTTTAAACCGAGAGACTTCTGTAAAACACTGCTCTCTTCATTTAAACTGCTGAAGGTTGAATGTAATAAAGTGCTCTTCTTCAACTCTTTATCTGCAAAGCAAAAAAGATTTACCATTAAATGCAGTTTCTAAATGTAAAGAAGCAAAGGGCATCCTGAATCACAAAGCAAACTTATATTTATGATCTTATTTCCAAGAGAAACATTGCAAGAACTAAAAAAAAAAAATTATATGAAACACAGAAGACTGTAATAGGAACATCAGATTAGATGTCTTTTACATTTTCATACAGCTCTATTATAAATGAATTCTTTGTTAAAAACTAGTTACAAGGCAGGAGTATTTTGTAGTTCCTAGAATGCGGTATATTTGGAAGAAGAAAAGCAGTACAACTTAAGCGGTACAACAAAGGAAGCAAGTTAGTTAAACAAAACATATTTTTACACTCAAACTTCTGGCACCACTGGAAGAAACCAAAACAAACTAGGCCCAGCTCCTGAATTCAGGTCCCTACTGACTTTTAAATTTATGTAACATATTTAAATAAATATAGTTTATTTTGTAAGCAAGTATCCATCAAAAACCTTCAATGACTTCCTTGACACCTTTGTAAATATTCATTATGTAGGATCAGGTTCTAAAGGAAATATACAATCTCAGATATCTCCAAACTAAGTACTGTAATACTTCCAATAATGCTGTATAGTCTAGTCACCAGAGGCTTCTGATACATAAAATCCATGCATTTTTCAGAATCACCTTACTAACAGCTCACATAAAAACACTTACCTCAGAAGCATACCTGAATTGTCACTACTCTTCAGAACTTACACAGCTAACTACACACTTTAGCCCCCTCTGAACAAATCTCCACCGTCTTTCTGGAAGCTACGTTTCCTTCTTAAAAAGTAGCTGCCAAAGAATATGTCTCAGTGTCCTGAATAGGACGAAATCCTCCCTCTAGAAATCCAAGGTAGAAGTTTTCTTGACCCCATTCCTTACTTCACCAAGAATCAAAAACTCAAATCTCATGGTCACTATGCCCAAGACAGCCTCTGGCCACCACATCTCTCATTAGCCCTTCTCTGTTCATAAACAGGTCTAGGAGGACATCACCCCTGGTGGGCTCACTTACCTGCTGTGTCAGGAAGTTATCTTCTACACATTCCAGGAATGTCCTAGACTGCCTCCTCTCCACTGTGTTGAGTTTCTGTCTCATGAAATGTCACCCAGCAGCTTATAGAATACTTTATCTGTCTCTTCATCCTGGTTGGGTGGTCTACAACAGACCTTCACCAGGATTTCTGCGTTGTTAGTCTTCCCCTGATTCTTACTCATAGGCACTCAACCTTATCATCATTATCCTTGAGCTCTATACAGTCAAAACACTCCCTACTGTACAGAGCCAGCCCACTGCCTCTCCTTCCTCACCTGTCCTTTCTGAAGAGCTTGTAGCCATCCATGGCAACGCTCCAGTCATGTGAGTCATCCCACCATGTTTCTGTGATGGCAACTACATCATAGCTTTCCTGCTGCACAAAGGCTTTCAGGTCCTCCTCTTTGTTTCCCATACCCTGTGCACTAGTGTAGATTCACTTTAGCTGGGCTATTGATTTCACCCCCAGCACAGGCTTGACATCCCCAGGTTCATCTCTAGTAAGCCTGGTCTTACCACCTTCCCCCTCTAAACCTAGTTTAAATCCCTCTCAATCAGCCCTGCCAACTCACGGGCTAGAGACCTTTTCCCCTTTTAGACAGGTGAACCTCATCTGTCTCCAGCCTGGTGCCAGGCAAACGACCCCAAAAAAGCCAAAATCCCTAGGATAGCACCAGTCCTTAAGCCACTTGTTCATCAGGTGGGTTCTCCCGTTTCTTTCAGCATTCTTCCCTGTTACCTAAGGGATGGTGGAAAACACCACCTGTGATCCTGTCCCTTCAACTAGTTGTCCCAGTGCCCTGAAGTCCTTTTTGATTGCCCTAGGACCTCTAAACCTCATCACTACCAACCTGAAAACCAGAAGTGGGTAATAATCAGAGGACCATGATTATGATTAACCTATATGCTGTGAATCTGTGAAAGTACAACCATTCACTTGTCACATATCCTAATAATGTGCTTGTAAATTACTCCACTCTATTTTCAATAAAACTAAATATTATTAAAATGTAGCATGAATACATTATTAAAATACTCATAAGGACAAAAATCTTCACTAATGGGTAATATTAGATTTTTCCATTATTAAGGAAGACAGATGTCCTGTGTTATCTGTTAGACTTACAATAAGCTCATTATCTTTCATGAATACAAGAAACAACTCCCATGGATCTTCTCTTACACCTACATTGTCCCATATGTAAAAAATCAAACCCACAGAGAAGTTCTTGAAATATCATCATTTTTTTTTACTTGCACATTCTGTCCTACTTTTGAATTAATCACTGACACAAAACAAAAGGAAGAGCTGTCAAGCCCATGTGAAAGAAATGTGTAGGTTCAAATGGAACAATCTGGAGAAATATTATTTATGACATTAAATCTTGCCACTTTAAAAAAAAAAAAAATCTGACATTTGAAAAAGCCACAGAGAAATTTAAAGTATGACTATACCTGAAACTTCACAAGGTTTGTGGGATTTTGGATATTTTTTTTTAAGTTCTTCATGTCTGTATATAAGATGTGGTTTGTTATGTTCATCTTCATGTTCACCTCCGTCTGCTTTCATCAGAGGTTCTAAAATATATTCACCATCATGTGCCTTAAAGGTGCCCATCTGAAAGTAAGAGAAGCAATTGATTTATTTTCCACTAAAAATACTGATATAAAAATAAATTTCATTGACATAAAAATTATTTATGATAATATTTTGAAGGTAATGATAATACATTTACATGAGAAACAGAGGAAACCTCAGTGGGCACTGAAGATGGAAGGTGGAAGATAAGGCAAGAGAAGTTTGCTTTCTGAGACTTATCCCACCAGAGTAACTCAGACCACCTTGCATATTAACAAAGGATCACAGGTAAACACTATATAGAGTTAATAAAACAAAGGGGATCACAAAAATAAAGTGAAACTAGGTATAACCAAGCAGGACCAGTTGGGAACTCTGCAAAGGAGAGCAGAGGCCATCAAGAACTTCATAATTTGAGTGTTGTCTAAATTCTGGACTGATTTGTTGCCTTCTGTCCTTAACATAATTTATAAAATATTTTTCTTCTAAAATTGAATTTTCCTTATAGATTAGAAACAATGTTAACCTGATACTCTTTTTAAAGACTTTGAAATGAGTACCAAGAATTCAAAGATGACAGCGATATTAAAGTGTTTTTCTCCTTGATTCCCCCAACACAAACACCCCCCCGCCCATCTCAGACACACATGGGTAGCAATGTAATGGGAACCAAATGAACCTGATTACTAACAAAAGCACTGGCACATACACAAAGAACAAAAATTAGGCTCCTTTTCCCCAACCCCCCTGCCCCATAATCCTTTTAATTATGAAATCCTGAAACAGAATCGCTTCTTTCTTACTGCACTTCCAACCAAATTTATAGCTTCCTATGACTTAAGAACTTCACTTCAGGAGACCATGAGGAGGAAAACACATGTAAGAATTTCATTTAATTATTTTCAGACGTTTTAGCAACTTCCTCACTTAAGTCCGTTAAGCATCTCAAGTGAGTAGTTGTGCTGCATCCTGGCAGATCTTTTGCCAGTGAGGTATGCTGACTAATAAGATAATAGCAATAATCTATGTAATATGCTTTAAGAGATTAAATGTTCATGTCAACCTTGAAACTCCAGGTTACAGAGAGAGTAGCAGAGGAGGATAAATGAGAAGAGAAGGGTTTCTTTCTAAAACAACCTACTAAGTCTTTAAAAACTGCTGCAGACTACCTTAGTATCCAGGGTATTTTACTGGAATTGTAATATCCCTCGAATTTGGGATCCTTCTAAGCAGTTACCAGTTTTCTTTGTTTAACAGTCTATTAGGCTTCAGGCAAGTGTCAGGATATCTGTAATCTTGCCTGATACATAACATTATTAAAGATACTGCAAACACAGCATCAATGGATCCTCTGCACCACGCAGCTAAACAGTATTTTCCTTTCAAGACTTTTTAAATCTAACTCATAGAGTTAGATCTAACATCTAAATCTAACAGTTCTTCAAGACTGTTTAAATCTAACTCGTAGAAGCACTTTTTTCCATTCAGCTTCATTTAAATTCTTTGCAAGTATTCTTCATGCCAGATCCTTTTTACATTCAGTTTAGCCTTCTCACATCCAGTGTTTCCAGGGCATGCGATTTGTAGAGGACAGCAGACCAAGCATACTGAGAACACCATGTGTCTCCTTGGAAAGGGCCTCAGGAAAATAGACATGACACAGCTTGTCAGTTAGTCCTAAGATGCAACCTTTGGGAAAAATTACAGGGACAGACAAGAGCATGTCACTCAGGGACAAACCATCAATATCTGCCACTAAGACTCATGTTAGTGTTTATTACATATACTATTAAAGTCCCGCGGGAGCCCCCGGTGGTCCAGGGGAAAATTCACTGCACTGTCACTGCAGAGATCCGGGTTCGATTCCCGGTCGGGGCCCCTCCCCGGGCAGATGGAGCTCGTTAGCCCGTAAGGCAATCCATCTACGTCCTGAGGACCTCCCTGCCACCGTCCAAGCGTGCTTGGCCCCGGCAGATGAACCTCAGGATTAAAGGGTGGGCTCAGTTCCGCGCACACTGTGTCTCACCTAAAAAATCCAATGCGCAGGCTGGAAGGTGGAAAGACCTTCCCCGGTTCTTCGTTCGCGAAGAGACTGGCCATTAAAGTCCCATTAAACAAAACATAATAAATGTGACCCCACATTATTGGTCAACACTAACAAGCTAATTAATTCTTTTCTCCTGACGTACCATAAACCCTATTTCTAGCCAACAGACATTTAATGCACGTTCTTCTAGACTTAGGGAAGAACTTTATTGCTACTGCTTTATTTCACGCATACATTTTATTTCCATTCTATTCTTTCAAACAGGATGAGCAGATATTTTGAATTTGTTTCTTCCATGGCTTTTCCAATAAACAGACTTTAAGATTTTACAAAGAACACACAGATTATGCGAATAGTAGCCCAGAACTAAAAAGGATAGAGTTACATTTTAAACTAAACTTAATTTCCATAATAGAATATCAGACTTCTACTGGAAAAGATGAACTGAGTGGTATGGTAGTGGGGGGTCTACAGGGGTGGCTTCTGTGAGAACCTTCCAAAAGCTTCCCACATGTCTGATATATCCAATGCCAGCCGGCTCCAGGATGAACCTGCCATTGGCCAAGGCTGAGACAATCAGGAATGACAGTAATGCCTCTGTGGTAACATTTAAGAAGGAGAAAAAAAAAGTTATTGGGCAGATGAAAATTGCAGGCTGAGAAGAGCAGGGTGAATGAACATGTGAACAACAACGCAGACACCAAGGTCAGTGCAGAAGGAGGGAGAGAAGGTGCCCCAGGTGCTGGAGCTGAGGTTCCCCTGCAGCCCATGGTGCACACACCATGGTGAGGCAGCTGTGCCCCTGCAGCCCATGGAGGATAACCAGGATGCAGAGATCCACCTGCAGCCTGTGGAGGAGCCCATGCCAGAGCAGGTGCATGCCCAAAGGAGGTTGTGACCCCATGCAAAGCCCATGCTGGAGCAGGGTCCTGGCAGGGACCTGCTGACCTCGGGGGAGAGGAGCCCACGCTGGAACAGGTTTTCCTGGTAGGACTTGTGGTCCTGTGGGGGACCCATGGTGGAGCAGCCTGTTCCTGAAGGACTGCATCCCATGGAAAAGTGACCCACATTGCATCAGTTTGTGAAGAACTGTTGCCAATGGGATCGACTCACACTGGAGAAGTTCATGGAGGACTGTCTCCCATGGGAGGGACCCCAGGCCAGAGCAGGGTAAAGACTCCTCTCCCTGAGCAGCAGCACGAACAATCTGTGATGAACTGACTGTAACCCATATTCCCCATCTCCTTGAGCCACTAGGGGGGAAAAGATAGAAGCTGGAAGGAGAGAGAGGTAGAGGGTGTTTTTAAGATTTATTTTTCTTCTCATTCTCCTGCTCTGATGCTATTAGTAATAAATTTAATTAATAACCCCACTTTGAGTCTGTTTTGCTCATGACACTGATCAGCAAGAGATCTCTTCCAGTCCTTATGTCGATTCATGAACCCTTTGCTACAATTTTTCTCCTCTGTCTAGTTGTAGAGGGGAATGAGAGAGTGGCTTAAGTGGGTACTTAGTATCTGGCCAGGGTCAACCCACTATAGCCTCTCAAATCATCTAACAAGAAATCCATCTGTAACGTTCTATTTCTGTTCTCAGATAAAGAGATAAAAGTAAATTTAAAAGACCTCCTCAGCAGAAGTGGAGTACAAAATTGAAAATGGTCTCTTGCACATCATAAATAAGTGGTCCAAAGAAAGAGTGCTACCAAGGACTATGTATATGCATAGATTTGAGGAAATTTATGAGAAAACCATATGAGAATTATAATTTACTTTTTGGATTTAAAATACTATGGATGAGTTAAACACTTTATATTACATCAACGTTCAGTGAATCAACACAGCTACTTCACTGTATATGGTATGGCTTCATGGTTTAAAGTGGCTTAAAACTGTATAGTCTTAATCAATGTATTTGCTCTCTTCCAAAAGCAATAGAAATAAATACTGCAGAAACTATGGTTAAAGAATGCACCATGGCCCATACACAAGTTACATCTTTGTGTATAATAGCAACTTCATAGAATGCATGGAAAACATAAGGGACACAGGTTTCATAAATGAGGAATTAATATGCCCGACAGCACAATTGAAAAGGTTTCACAAAAACTCTAAAAGAACAACTGAAGTTCTGGAAAACATGACTCTTAACCAGCAGATTCCCCTTCAGGTAAGCTTTATTCCCACACTCAAGTACTTTTCATGGCTTCTCAACTCAGCTTAAAAACCTGCAAGTAAGTTTACAGCAAGAGTATTTTAATGGTCAAAGTAAATTACAAAATCCCTTCCTTTTCTATTATTCTCTTCCTCTCTTCCATCCCTCCCCCCTTGTGTTTATTCAAAGCTCTTGAATCATGTGAGAAGCCCTTCACCTTTTTCTTCCTGTTTCACTGTTATGTTTTTTAATTAAAGACTTAAATAGCATAGCTTAATTAAATCACTAAAGAAAGAAGTATTAGAGGCTATCTGATCATGGTACACTGCCAACATCCGGAAGGAGTATTTCTACTAGAAGATAATTCAGCTAGAAACACAACAAGAGCTAGTGGTTGCAAGCTAATATCTTAAGACCAGAGCTAATATAATAGAAATAAGAAAATAGCAATTCAATCATAAATAATACACCACCTGAGTCACAGGAAGAAATATCTAAAATCTTACCAGGAGTGATTGAAAGCAACATTATGTTTAAAGTTCTTAAAAAGAGTATAAAATGCTAAAAGTTTGTTATAGGAAAAAAAAAAACTTCCATCGTAAGTTTGACTGTGATCTAACTACATCTCTTTACAAATTCTGTGATGTTAAGATTTCATAAGCTGACAGTAATAACACTTTAGCATGCTTAATCACACCTTGAAAGAATTGATGGGGCATTCACCTAAGCTTGGAAGCATCCAGGTCTACAAAGGCATCTAATAACTGGTTAAATAAAATTACCTATTTACAGACTGAAATTTAAGTTCCATGTAAATGCCTAAAGAAATCTTATCTATTTGTATGTTTAAATCACACCTTATATAACCATACTGATAACCATAGCACTGGATCCAGTGTCCTTACTGCCAAGTTACTTTCACTCAGGAAAAAATAACATATAGAGGAAAGAAGGAGATATAAAACCTGGCAATTGATACCCTGAACATCGCTTTGTAAAGCTATTGTAGGCATGAAAGTCTGGCTGAAACCTAATGAAAACAGTATTTCAGGAGTTTCTAAATACAATTTGTAACAAAAAGAGACGGGTTAAATAGCAGAAAACTTGAGATATTATTACAATAACAATCTCAAAGCCAGCTGGAAAGATCAGAGGTTCATGGCAATTAACAAGATTCATTGGAGTGGAAGAGAAACAGGTCACTTATTTATTTTTACCTTTATATACAATTCACGATGGACAAGCTACCCAAGTCAACTAAAAATATGCATAACAGTTTTTTTTCATAGTTATGTGCATGGAGATTCCATTACAGAAAGGCAGCTATTCTGCAGTATCTGTTGAAACTGGCAAAACAAAATGGTACATATACATTAAAGGATTTGTTTGTTTGTTTGTTTGGGGTTTTCTGTGGGAGGGTTGTTGGCTTTGATTTTTGGTTTTTAGAGGGGTTGGTTTTACCAGAAACTATCATCAAGCTAAGTATTCCAACTGACCACAGATCTAGGAAATCCATACTCTTAATCCTGGAGGAAACTCCTTCATATCATCTTGCCTTGACCATCTCAGATAATGTCAAGAAAATTTACAATTGCAACTTATCTCCATTTAAAGAGAATGTCCTAGTTTTAATGTGTTCAAGTACATGCAGAACCACCTTTTTCTCTCACTGAGAGATGAACAGTTCCATATAGTCCTTTCAACCTCACAAGCACCATCAGGCAGTTATCACTCAAGTACACACAAGGTCTGGTTGGATTTTCACTTTAGTCCGCCATACAAGCTCAAGCTACCTTGAGTACTTCTGTCAATATGTACATTCCCAGAAGGTATAACCAGTTCTCAGGGTCTGGGTTTGCTACAATAACCTTGCCATTTTCTACATGAGGCTATGTCTGAAACAGAATGAGAACTGAGACTATCGCAGATACATTATCTCATGTGGAAAGCCTATCTATTCCAAGAGTACAAAGTTTCCCAAGACACATGATGGCTAACTGTTGACTTGTTGACTGCCACTTGGGGATAGAAGCATTAATTTCAGACAAACAAAAAACCCAAAGAAACCCCAACCAACCAAAAAGCTGCATGCACACCATTTCAGTAATTTAGCTCACCTAGTGACAGCAAAGGGCCATGTGTGGTTTCCCTCTGCCCTCCCCTGACATTCCTATCACTCACACTCATGCACAGAACATTCTGTGTACTTTCTGGAAGTTTATTGAACATGGATATATGTAAATATATATATATATAAAAGTAAACCAAACTTTCTGTGGCTGTCCACTGCTTTCCAGCAAACTCACCCGTGTCACATAGATCCAAACCATAAAGGCAGTAGTTAACAGGCTACAGTCATCAGAACAATTTATTTGGCAAATAGAATGAGCCCAAGTAGCCATAGAGGAGGAAAGCCACCAGACACAGGATGTGGGTAAAAGGCAGGCCAATGATGGTTGAGCACCCTTGACATAAAATGTTGCATAAGCAGGTCCCAGTCTGTTTAAAGGACAATTCATGCAGAACTGCTGGTGAGCAGCAAGGCACATACTCAGATCCTACTGCTTTCAATAAAGATGTTTTCTGTGACAGATCTTCAGCTGCACAATCAGCAATTCCATATATTTCCTCCATTTACAATTGCCATTACCAATCGTATTTGCTGATCTATGCTGGCCCATGTGTGAAGGTATAGCACCTGTGGAAATACTTTCTGGAAAAGAAGAGCCTGGGGAAAATATACTGGAGAGGTTTCAGGTTTTTTATAACAGCTGTAGGGGGGCACCTAAGCTATCTCACTATTTTATAACAAGTTGTGTGATGAATAGTAATGAAGGCAGGCAGGCAGAATTTGACTCTGGGACACAGAATCATACTGAAGTAAATTCAAGTGTTATGGTCCATTCTCAGATGTATGTGAAATATGCATAGTGACTACATGTGGCAAAATGAAGCTAAAAAAATATGAGATAATAAGATGTATTTCATTCATTCTGTGACCATCAGAGCAACACTGGGAAGATTTGAGGCAACTGCAGTCATTAAAATGGACTTTTGTTGAAAAATGCTAGATCAAGTGTCACAGAAGTGGAAGCGTTTAAAAACTGGTCTTAATTGTGTGAATACATATTAGGGAAAAATCAATAGGAAAGTAAACCAAAGTAAATGAGATGAAAATTGCAAAAGAAATTAAGTCAAGAGCAAAAGAATAAGTAAACAGAAGAAAGCAGAAAAAAGGAAAATTAAATGAAACAATCAAGGACAAAATTCTTTATCCAGACCTTTTCCAAGTAGTAAAGATAGTGTTCAGTCTATTTCCTGGTCACTTTTTCTTCTGTTTAGATACATAAACAACAGCCAAAAAGAAAGAACATTGTATCTTTAACCTACAAAGTAAATCCTTTTACTTGAAACCACTGATCAGAGAAAATGCACAGGGCTGTAATGGAAGCACTGAATTTTTTCCTGTTTTGCAGAGACTTAGGGCTGGAGTATCATCTTGTATACCTATATGACAAACTAGAAACTAGAACTAGAACTACTTCGTGGAAATCCTCACATCAGTCAGTCATTAGCACTAAAACTTGGTTTGTTTAAACAAGGATTGTCTTGAGTTGATCTTTTCATAGGATTTTTTCCCTAGCTTATGATGGAATCAGTATTTTAAGAAAAAAACCTACAAAACCTAGCATGTGCTTTACGGATGCTCATAGGTTTATACATATGACCTGAATGCTGAAAACTATCCTCCCTTTCAGGTTTGGAAGGTAACTTTTTTGAACTGACAGCTTCTAAGGTAATGCTTTAAGTTACATCAAGGTAAGCATATCTTTCAGTTACAAGTGTTAGAGCTGTCTTGGAAAAAAAGACGTAGTTCGTTTCACTCGTTGAAGTTATTAGTACTAAGGAGCACAAAACCAGGGAGCAAGTATCTGGAGTCTGTGACCTCCACTAAATCTCCACAAGAAAACAGATGCTGGTTACACTAACACTAGCTTCTTGGGCCTTATTTTTTAGGGTTTTATTTACCAAATAGTTTAAAAAAAAAATCACATTTCATTAAAAGAAATTCCAGGACTGCCTACTTTTCCTTCCTGTACCCATCCATAGTACCAGGCAGAATTGTTTTCAAAACCTCTCATAAAAGTGATTCACTGACTCGTATTAATAAAAAATAAACACAATCTCTTGTACTGAGGATTCTGAAGATCCTCATGTATGTTCATACTCCTGCCATTCTCCAGACAAAAGTAAGTCTGATGTACAGTAGTGTTACCAAGGGTCTTCCTTGAGCTGCTAAGGAACTTGTCACACAGACCTTGTTACACTTCAAAGCTACGTTAGAACAAAGCAGTCCTGCCCTCCCGGACTGCAGAAAGCCGACAGCTATCAAATCCACGCAAGAAGAGATTCACATGTACTTTTCTACTTTTAACTCTTTAGATGGGGTCCTGCTAGGAACTGAAGGTGCATTCTAGTAATAAATGGTGAGTGACAGTTCCCTTATTTTAAGACATTCACTGGTATTTGCTTGTATTTGTCAATAAACTTGTACGGCATGTTCTTAAAAGTTAAATGATTTTTAAGCTTTTGGGTTTTTATCTCTTTGATTTTGCTGTTTGGCTAACATTTGAGAGCTCTCTTTTGTCTACAAGCATCCAGGGACATCCTCAGGAGATCTTGTTTCCTGTGTTTGTACAAAGCTATAACTGACTAATGCAGTAAAAGTAACAAAAGACATAGAACGTAAGAAAAAAAAGTGAAATAAAGCATGGAATCTCAAAAATTACTCTGCAGATGCAAGAAATATGCCTGTATATGATCAGATATTCAACTAGGCACCCAGGCCATCACTCCAAATGACCTTCTGCCTTTGATGGATCCCAAAGTTCCTTAATTACACACTCTGTTCTTGCAATTACTATAGACTCCCTGCTGACCTTCTAACCTCCCTGTGCCATTTGCACCCCTGAACCCAGGGCTTGCTCTGAAATGTAACACAACAAAACTGCATACAGGGTGTCAGGAACCATTAAGCAATGCTCCGTGGATACTCTGGGTTGTACGTGCTCCTAGTACACCCAGAAAAAGGCTTTACTGAGGGTGAAAAAGCAAAGCAGAGTGGAGAGGGAGAACACACTCCACACAATAATGCAAAAAAAAAAAAAAAGATGGAATTTGAGAAGCAGGAGTGAAGCTGTGAAAGAAGTAGTGCAGAACTTGGGGATAGATGCCTACAGGACAAAATGAACACAAGTACCTGGTTTCACTTCAGATGATTAAGGTGCATCTTCAGAGCAATTTTTGAAATTCTATTGTTACATCTCTTGTACCTTTATACCTACGTTCAAGTCATTTTTTCCTTCCTAGCTTTTACAGTATTGGTCAAATATAAGCAAATGCCTTATATATGCAAAGCTGGAAGACAAAATTATACCTAATAGTTCAAAGCAATATCTTTTTAACTTCCATTACACTAAGCTCAAGTTCAGCATCAAGGAGAACAGATCCTACAAAACGAAGGGATTTACTTAAAACAAATATAAGGCAAGGTTACTGAGTCACTAGTTTGGTTTTCTATTGTCTCACTCACAATAAATAGTATCTTACCTCAGCAGCAATCCAACTAATGTTTGGATGTATTCATGAAGCATGGCACTGTTCAGTAAAAGAGCAGTAACTGACTGTTGTATTTTTGCAGGTACATTTTTTGAATGCACAAACCTATGAAATTTTAAAAACCTTGAGAATAAAAACACCTTTTTGCTAATTTTTGAGGGTAGCTCCATCTAGGAGCGGGGAATGCATTCAGGGAGGATAAGATCTCAAAGGACAATTCCACTTGGCCTCTATTTCTCTCTTTTCACATCCATACTTCTCTGAACTCCCTTGACAGTCACACGACGAGTGCCACATTTGCTTTGAATCCATAAGGATGAGGAAGAACATAAGTTTGAAGGTTCTGAGTCAGCTTGGAGGACATTCTATGCAGTTATAGGCAACCAGCTGGCTATGACAACCTCTTTGTCCCCCACAGTCCCTCCCCAGGAAACTATAGGCATGTCCCACAAAAGTGCACCAGCACCCATGCATGGCTCTACTTCTTCTTCTGAAAACCTTGCCAGCTTCATTAGTGAGGAGAAAGCAGCCATAATGTTGGGTATGCTGCATGCCCTCAAAGGCTGTGCTTGCCTGGGCAGAAGGTGAAACGAGAGGTAAGAGAAGGTCCTGAGAGCATCAGGATAGAAAGGCCTTTGCTGGTGGCTCAGGCTGGGCAATCTGTCCGTCAGGTAATGACTGATGACACAGAGTCCAACTGGAAGCCGCAGTGAAAGTTCACAAGGCTCATCTAGAAGAGGCAAAGGCTCATTTTAAAGGCACTCAGGGATTTCTGAGTGGCCACATACGTGATGCAGGCTGTATTGTACCAGTGAGGGGCCAGGGAGGGAAGGGAGAGAAAAACGAGAAGTGAGACATTCAAATTGGTACAGAGAAGAAGAGGGTCTTGTGCTGAAGAGGTTGCGAATTGCTAAATAATAGGTAGTTGAGACAACTTTTATGTGCAGTAGGTACAAGTTTTCCAGAAAAATTGTTTTCAGTGCACATGGTCCCTTCAAGCAATGAGGAGCAATGCTTTACAGGAATAGAATTCAAACAGGCAAAAAAGGTTATGAAAAGAGAAAGGTTTAAAACTTCTCATTCCATATCAAGTATATTATTCCCAATCCAATGGTATTTGAGCAACTATTAAAACATGAAAAAAATAAAACAAAACCAACCATATTTGTGATCCCTCATCTTTTCTATTCCCTCTGTTAGAACAACATAGTGCGTTCAGTATAGGTTTGAACTGGGTTTTGGATAACACAGTCAAGAACTAAGGATAGTTTTTTACCTATATATTGTGCTTTACAAACACTCAGAAGAATACAGAATTACTGTTCTCAAATGCTCACTTCTCCAGTCATTTCCAAGGACTAGACAAAGTTACCACACCTAAACCCAAAGACAAGGTTGTATATACCCAAATATCCAAGAATAAGCACATGTCTCTCAAGTACAAGTTACGTTTGACTCTCTCTTTCATCACATGTATCACCTTCTTTTAATACATATTAAATGCTCCTACACACATCCAATGAACTCCATTCTATTTTCTGTATGCTAGTAGAAAGTGACTAGAATACAAAGTTGGATTTTTTCAGGTCCCAAAAATACACCTTTACTTTCCTGAGTGACTGCAAAAAACCTGAACAACCTCAACTTAAGTTCTCAGTAAGATTTACAACATCCTATTTTTACAGTATGCACGTCACACAGACTTGTGCTCAGCATTTCAATAAATAGTGACATGGTAAAGTACTAGATAGGAGTCTTCATGACTTCTAGGCAAAAAATTACAAAATTCAGCAACACAAACAACTGTTTTGATAGACAGTTATGTGATACTATTTCTCCATTATCAGTTTGGAGGACATAATAAATTCTATGAAGAGATAAGTAAAGAATGTATATCTTTGCAGTTTTGACTTGTTTGCTCAATTCAGTTCTTAAGAAGTGTTTCATAGACATACTCCCACTGAAATTAGCAGGAAATTTCCCATTCCCTTTTATGAGAAACGTGCTTAGAAAGCACTGCTGCACACTTTCTAGAATACAACATACCTCTACAGTGTTACTGAAAGTAGAGGAAGAAAAAAGATCAACACTAGCTCCTCTCCCATCATCTCAAGCACCATTATTCCTCACTCATAATCACAGTATCTGTTAAGCTATGAACACATAACTGATGCCAACTGACAGCATCATTTTATCAAATCAATAGCTTACTGTGTTTCTAAGTTATGGTTTTTTCCCCTGTTATAACGCTCTTGGTGTTAGGAGTTACATCAACCAACTATATTATTGGCCAGCAACAGATCCTTTGAAAGCAGCATTTGTATATCCCACCAAAAAAGTAGCATCATGACTGCACACTGCTGATGCCAAGACATTTCATGACCAACTATTTGGAACGATGCCCAAGAATTTCCAGCTTAGCTCTCCGGCAAAGGCATCCCACCACATTTCTTTCAGGGAGGAGAATATGAATGGAGACAGGAAGCAGTGATCAACATGCTTACCAAGCCACCACAGATGCTGAAGACAGCCATGTGCGTCTCCTGGGCATTGACATGACCACGGTAGAAACAGTGGCGCAAATCAGGGGAGGACTGCTTCTTCGGGGCGCCGACGTGCACCACCGTGTACTGAGCAGAAACGAAGTCTGCATCAGCACTCAGGTTGAGCTGGAAGACCTGCCCGTATGCACTGAGTTGGTAATGTGTTCGGAAAGCAGCAGGCTCCAGCGGTGCCTCCAAGCTCCTTTTCCTCCTTCTGAAGTGATGCGTGTGCGGGAAAACCTCTCCAAACTCATTCACTCGAACAGGTGTGATGATCTCATAGGAGGAGAGCTGCTTCACTAAGGTCTCTGCAACAGAGTGCAGGAGGCTCAGCCTGCCCCCGCAGCACAGCAAGCCCTCGCTGGCATCCGCACGGCTCCTGGCACGGCACTCGTGGCGCCAGCCCGGGCTCCGGTGACAGGCGGGGGGCGGGGGGCAGCAGCCAGCACGCCGGAGAGACCCCGCGGCGACCGCCCGGCCCCGCCGCCCCAGGGCCGCCCCGCTGCCACTGGGCGGCAGCTCTGCCTCCTCCCGCCCGCCGGGGCCGGGAAAGGCGGCTGCCCCGCGGGGCACGGCGCACTCCGCAGGGCCAGGACCCCCGGGACGGTCGCCGCCTTTGTTGCCGCTCGCTTACCTTGTCCCGGGTGGAAGCGGACTCCCCACGACGCGGTGAGGAGCAGGGAGACGGGGCACAGCAGACCCGCCAGCCGCCTCGCCCCCCGCATGGCTCGCTCCGCGGCTGCCGTGCCCGCAGCGTCCCCGGGCCGCCGCTGCCTCAGCGCCTGCCGCCCACCCGGGCCGGCCCCGCACCGCGCCGCTCCTCCATGTGCCCGCACCCCGTCTCGGGTCGGGTCGGGTCGGGTCGGGTCGTGTCCCGCCGCCCCCGCGCTCCCCGCACACACCCGCGGAAAGCCGCCCCGCGCCCGCGCTCTCGCTCTCTCTCTTTCTCCTCCCGCCCCTCGCCTCCGCTCCCCCAGCTCCCTCTCCGCCGCCGAGGTGGGCGAGGGCGGCCCTTCTCTTCCCGTCCCTGCCTCCGCCTCCCGTGCCGCTGGCCCCGCGGCCGGCGGGGCGGCGCGGAGGTGCCCGCTACCCTCAGGCGGGGCCATCCCCGCACTCCACCGAGGGCCGGGCCCGGCCCGCCCCCAGGGCACGAGCCGCCCAATGGCGGGGTAGCGCCCTCTCCCCGCCCGCCCCCGGGGTGGGCAGGGCGGCCCGGGGGGGTCTGGGCTCCGTCCGGGCGGCCCGGAGCGGCGGGGCAGTTGATGCTGTCGCGCCGGGGTGGTGTCGCTTCAGCAAAAGTGTGGTCTTTTGAGAAGCCTGGCAACGCCGAACTAGCCCCAGGAGCGGCAGAAGCCGCTTGGTGAAGTCCAGGGGTGTCAGTGTCCCACAGGATCAGTGTCACCCACACGCACCCACAGCCCATCACCGTCCCCTGCCCCTCAGCTCTGAGGTGAAGACGTTTCCCCACGCAGCTACGAAGGAAGGGCAACTCAAGGCAGAGCCTGACACCGTGGTGTATGCAGATGGAACTTATTTTAACTCCGGATCCCCCATTTAGGTTATTCTCTCTGGGCAAAGTCTTCATAAAGCTGCTTGTACCAGCATTCAGGTAGCCCAGCATCCTTTGCATGGAGCTTGTGGATTATCTGCCTTACTAAAAACAGGTTGTTAGGAGGCCATACTTTTCGCCTGAAATGAGAGAATGGGCACATCAGGCACTGAGTGAAGCTCTGTGTTACTGGAAGAGCCGCCACTACTCAAGTTATGCATCCCCTGTCAGAGTCCAGGACTGTAAAAGGGATATCTGGATTGTTCCAATGTATATTGGTATCCAGCATAATTTTGAGAATACTGAGTCTTGTTGGGAATACCAAATTTTCTTCTTGACTAGTCAGAAGAGGGAAGCTCTCAAATGCGTATTAAACTGTTTTCTCTGTGCAGGGTCAGTGACAAGCACTGTCATATGAAAAGAAACAAATATTTGAAATCTGAAGACTTCTGCAAAGTGAGAGCACACTGAAAGCCTTTGTCTCCAAATACCATGAATATCAAAGTAATCCAACAGGAAGCTAGCATTCCAGACTATTTATTTTAAACTGCACATGCTGGAGAAGACTGATCATGATATGTAAGTGAAACTCCAGTTCTGAGAATTGGGTGTGAAAAACAATAGGAGGTAGGAGGAGAGAGCTCCATCCTTCCCACCACAGAAGCATGAAGATACAAGCCTCATTTTGGTACCTGGAAATGTTGCAGAAAACGGATCTATGGGCAAAGTAGAGCAAAAGTAGAGCAAAGTTTAAAGATGAATGTTTTGACTTTATTTGCATAAAATGTATGAACAATAGGAAGGCATTAAATTGAGAAAAGCAGTTGTTGCACATGCCTCAGATTTCTCCAGCAAATGAGAATTTTCCCCTTTCTTAAATCTTACTTGTTGAAGCAGTAATCAGAGTGCAGCAAGTTATCTCCTTCCTAGTCAACTTAAACAGTTGTCAGTGATGAAGTAAATGGGTACTACTTAATTAAACATAAGCAAATACCCACTGATTGAGATGTGATGTTTAACTTGTTTGTGATCTGCAAAATTACTTGTTCTAAAAATAAACATAAGCACTAAACATCAGGAAAGTCAAAGATTCAATGTTTTCACTTCAAGAACAAAGCTTGGTTGTAGATCACTTCAAAGCAAGTATATGACAATTTTTAAACAATGTATATATTTTCACTGAGAAAAGGCAACACATTTCAAATGTGAATATTTAAAAACCCAATAAAATTATTTTTCTTAAATCTCATTTTTATGTGCTTAACTTTCCCTACATTTTTCATTAGAATGGAACACCAGATCTTCTATAGTAAACACTGAAGGTCTATTCCTTCCTAAAGATTGGCTATTCAGGGTAATTTAAAACTGACATCATTTATTTAGATTGCCAGTTGTTCCAGTAGCTCCTGTCAGCGCCGTGGACAAAACCCAGTGCCAACTACGCCTTTTTTTTTCCTAAATTTTCAACTGAAACAAAAAGTAAACTTCCAAACATGAATCTTGCGATTCAGGTAATGTCAGGTCAGACAACTGAACACCTTTTTATACTCAGCAGCCACTGTGCTTTTAGAAACCACTGAAGCTCTACAGGTATTAGGCACATGTCTGATTTTCAAATGCAAGATGGGTTAGCTGTGCAGGAGCAAAGTACAATAAATGTTTTTTTTTTTTTAAGGCAGTTCTAGTATTCATGTTACCTGAAAGGCTTTGGGCAATAAGCTGTGGTCATTCAACATGACCTCTACCCATATGGCATCAGTTTGAATCCTGTGAGGAGCATATATAATGTTGCATATCAAAGCAAAGGGGATATTTCTAATACAAAGAAGTATATCAGAAATTTCAGAAACCAGGAAAATAATATGTTTGCTACAACTTTAAGAGGTAGAAAGGCAGAGACAAGCGCAAGGATGAAACAAAGATGAAGAATAATGGAAGCTGTTTAAAGGAACAGAACTGCAAAAAAACCCATAATGTAGTATTACAAATAAAAAATTTTTAAAAAGAGGGGTTGAGGACTGGAGTAAGGGCACAGAGAGGTTATGCAGCGTCCATCCTTGTTAATACTCAAAATTCAATTGTTCAGGAAGCCCTGAGCAATCCGAACTAACTTTGAAATTAGTCCTGCTTTGAGCAGGAGGTTGACATAGGTGACCTCCAGAGACTCCTTCCAGTCCAGATTATTATATGTTGCTACGAAAAAAAGAAAAAAGGGTTCCTGGAGAAAGCTGAGAAGACCGGAGATGAAGAAGAGAATCATTAGACCTATTAAAAGAACAGAGATGTAGAGGTGAAAAAGTAGAAGAAAATAGGTTACAAGGAAACAGAAGAGGAAGAAAGGAGACGCAACTGAGAATGTTTGAAAAGACTTTTTTTAAGTCTAGAAGTTAGAGACTGGTAAAGCTCCAGCTAAGGAAGTGGAACTATGCTGGTTTGCATCTGCAAATGCAGTCTTCAGCAATGTAATGTATTCTGACTTCATTAAATCTGCATCACCATTAAAGCTTGCTACTGAATAGCTGCCTTTAAAATGCCTCCTACGTTAGTGAAATACATCCATCTATTTACAGTATTTATTCTTTTCACTTATTTCTCTCAGTGGAGTATGTTGTGCCAATTACTTTGTAAGTGAATAAAATAGAAGGATATTCTGTGCCCACTGAAACCACTTGCCCTCCTTGGAGTTTCACTAGGATTACAATTATGTCATGATTATTCAAATATTTGTATTGTGCACTTAACATGCTGCAGTAGATAACACCAGATAAAACCATAGGATTTGGAAAAATGCATGCCGAATAGTTAATGCGTTTCTTCCTTAGGTCCAGTACAGCCTATCACAGATTAGCTATTAAATCTTTTCACTTGTGTTTGCCTCCGTTCTTTAAGTGGTCTTTTGTGAGTAATTTTGACTGAAAATCACAAAGTGCAAAGTAATAGAGTTATAAAAGTCAGTTGTTCGGAAAGGAAAAGGCACAATTTAAGTAAGTGAAATTGTTGTAAAAAACTAAGACTTATTACAAATTTTATTTCAAAATGGAAACTAAATGAAGTATATCTTTTACTTCCTTATTGTTATATCTTGGCATTTTTCTGTCTGTACGAACACAATTTAAATCAGACCTTCAGGCTCTTATTTACTGATCTTGTCAGGACACTAAACACATTGCACAAATCTGCCCAGTTTGCAGTCAGTTCTCTTATTCATCAACTTGTCCGATGCTTATCCTGAGATATTTATACCATATGTATACACACCATGAAGCCACCTGACCTGCGGTACCACGTCAAGAGTGGCCTGAGTTCCCATTGCTCAAAGCTACTGTCGTCTGGAGCAGGCTGCCCTTGTGCAAACACTGAGCCTTGCAGCAAGCCTGATGTCTATCGCATGGCCCTTCCCATCTGTGCTCCACCGTGCCTCCTGCACAACTCCATCTGCCGTCAGCCGCAGGATCTGAGGGAGGATGTCTAGCCGGGTCAGTTGGTAGTTTGTATGCATTGGCAGCTGGGCTGTTCCTGCATGACCAGGCACTTCGCTGCGGGTATCTTTGGCTGTTCTCATGAAATTCAGAGCAAGCAGCAGCATCCTCAAGTCACTATTGGAGACTGCCTTTCTGCAAGGGCTCTGGGCATACTCCAATAACTTTAAACTGATGTAAGTTTGATGCTATTCACCTGATCCTGAATCCTGGTCTCTCTGCCTTACACCACACCATCCTTGGTTCTCACCTTTCTCAGAGTACCTCTCCACCCACCAGGCTAGATGCAACTCCAGGGTTTAGGCAGGAAGGGGAAGATCTAGCCATGAAAACCCCATAGTACACAAGGACAGCACATATGTTGCAATTAAATATAAATATATTGTCACTGACATGAGTAAACTAGAGGTTAAACGAGCATAGGGTCTAAATAAAGGGTATTTAAAATAAAATTATCACTGGTCAAGCATGAAGCAAAAAAAAAAAACAACCCACACTTGATAGCACAGTTCTAAGGTCTTCTCTACTCCTGAAAGCAGGATGGGAAGGTCTGCAAGCTTTGTATTGCATAAAGAAGGGTATGAGGACAGCAGGGATACTATGTGAGACGCTCTCAGGTGAGCCTCAAAGTTGACAGTGGTAGGGTCTCATCCACCCTCGCTGGCTGGAGCTGGAGTGGACTGTCCCTTCAGTCTGGTCACTCCAGAAAGAGGCCAGAAGCACATCTGTGGATACTGAGGAGACCAGAGCACAGGGGAGAAATTTAGGGGAACCCTGTAGGTGAACTCATGAACCCACAGCATTTAAAGGCAGTGAAACCAATGCAGTTTTACAGAAATCAGTAGAAATCTTTAGGCATTTTGAACCACATTTTAAATTGATGCAACTGTTTGATATTGTAATCTTTTTCATTCTTATGTTCACTTGAAAACTCTTCTGGGAAAAAAATATTTTGATACATACTGTAGAGGAGGAAAAAAGGGATTTATTTTCCCCTACAGCATGTATACATTTCCACTACTATCTACATTCACACAGCTTTTCAACAATGCTGACTTATCCTAAAGTTAATGTCTGCACATTTACTCTTTCCTTAATCAAAGGTAACTGAAGGTTTGATTCCTTTTATATTATTTAACATGAAGTTCTCAGTCAAGTTTTATCCTGTGAAATACAGGCTTACACAGCAACTGAAAAGCACTGAAAACCAGACCATGTAATTGCAACTTGCTTCACTTAGTTTTTAGTGGGATCCTGAATTATTTTATATGAATAATTTTGCAGCATTGTCTATGAAATACTAACTTAATGGTAAAAGGTATTGTTTGCAAGCAAATATACACCAAGCAGTCCTAACTACTAACTTGAGAAGCTTATTATTGATTAAAATTATTTCTGTGCATTCTAAGTGAAGACAGACAATTTGATGTCATTACAAATCCCCTGGAAAGGAAAGTGAAGAGGCATATGCCAGCTACAAGGTATTATTATGTGTCAGCAAGCACCATGGATGTACTGGGGCTCAGTGCCCCAAGACAGAAGCAGATTGATCTGTGCATTCTGCTAACCCTGAGGAAGGAATCCTGCTCTGACCTTCACCCCGTCTTTGTGCTCCATCTGCACAGAGCACCTGTTGTATTGGACAAAGGAATTTCAAGGGGAGGCAAATGTAGGTCATCACATACTCTTAGAGAAGTGTGCCTCAAAAAAAAAATACCTCTAACCTGAGAGGTACAAGTGATCCCATATAAATAATTCAGAAAAATTAGAAATACTGAAGTGTGAAGACAAAGGCATGTGCACTCTGCGAAAAAAGCACGCTTTTTAATTTTTTTTTTAAATCAGAAGCACACTGCAGCTGTTACTCTGGCTGGAGAGAAAGTATTCCCTACAGTAAAGAGACATAGGGCCCAATTCATCTCTCATATCAACGCTGTTAGTTATGCCAGGGATAGTTTGGCTCACATAGCACTCTCCTAGCTACCAGCCTTTTCCAGAGTTCCACTCTCAGTAGTACCCTAAAATTAGTCCACAAGAGAACATAAATTTAACATTCCAAGACACAAACAGCAGTCATAAAAATGGGCATCAAATTGTTAATAGAAAGTGAAATGGTTCCTTATTGTGCTAACTCAAATCTCTGTTGGCCCAGTGGTACCCTGTGCCATTTAGAAACGCTGGCATTCTCAGGAATTAAAATCCTCAAAGCCAAAGATTTGTAATAAAGTATATGTCTGTGTAAGTGAACTGCACTAAGACTAAAAGGATCCAGAGGCATCTGAACTTCATTCACTCTGCTATGTGTGGCTCTGTAGCATGATAAAAAGGATTACTTAGAGCACAACATTAGCATCATGGGACATCCTCATATCCCAGTGCTGTGTTTCAGAGAAGGTGTGAGCTTGTTCTGCACTAATTTCACATCATAGTCGTATTGTACAAATGTGGGAACATCACAAATTCGTGGATCTTTGTAGTATCTCACTGGGCGAGATATTTTCGTTCATTGTTAGAATACCATTCCCGTGTGAGAATTCGTAACTCTGACTTATGACACTGCTGAAGACAAAAAGAGAGAGAAATATGTATAGCATTAACAGGCTATTCCTGGAGACTCTGTGCTTCATGTCTTGCAAGAAGGAAAAAAGTTGTCAGCTCTCTGCCAGCTGATAGTCACTGAATTAGTATACCAGAAACTACTGTCTTCTTTCTGGTTTGTTTGGGTTTTTTTTTTTCAGATACAGGATTTTTTAATCTTCCTTCAGACATTTCTTTTCCCAGCTATGAGACTCACAGGAAAAATACCAAACTGATCACCAAGACAAACGATGGATGAGGGCTTCCATGGCAAAGTAATACAAAGCTGTCTGTAAAGAATTATATTGTGTCTCCACCTTTACTAATTCTGAAAGATTATCTCCTGATAGTCAAATTAAACATGCTGACTTTGAAAGTAGAGATGCCCTAACTAGGCAAGGAGATTATAGAGAAATTGTTATTCTGATAAATAAATCCAAATTCAGGAGATGATTTTGGCCTAATTTTGTTTCAGATTTACAAAACTAATTAATGAAGAGAAATCTTTTATCCCATCCAGCAGTTACAGAATTCATCCAGGAGAAAATCCATGTTTAATTCTGTTTCTTCCAAAGGAAATTTGAACTTGTGTTTCCATGAACTGTTCAATGAAGTGGGCATGCTTGTTCCTCATTTTCTTGATGATGTTCCTCTGTATATTACACTCATTTCCCTATCAGAAAATCTATTACAGTGTAGCAGTTAGATCAGCTTTCTGTTGCATGGTTTCATATTTCATGAAGGCACCAACAGAAAACGAACACAAGGATCCCATGTCATGCTTGTTGAAGTCCCTAAGTCAGAGTTCTTGGGCAAAACTTCTTTCTCACCAGCTTGAAAGCAATGGTGTCAATCTGGAAGCTTTTCCAGTTCTTTTACGGCTTCTAGTCCAAAATTCTGGGGAAAAAAATATTTAGATGAGGTTTGAACAAAAGAACAAAATTTTAAAAAAATGGTTCAACCACTGAACAAAAAGGCTCTAACTTTATATAGTGCCTAGCAGGATCCAAAATATATGCCTTGAGTATCTGTGGTCCTGAACAGATTTGAAATTCAGATTGCTGAATGGACAAGTGTACTACATTTATAAGTTGTGGGAATTGGGTGTAGAAGTACAAGGATAGCTCCCTCAGTGCTTCAAAAACTGATTTAATAAGAACTTGCAATATTTTCTTGAGATGCCACTGTTCCACTTCCTGCAAGACTTACAAAGCAACTTCCAGCAAGTGAGAGGTACCAAACTGAGGCATTTGTCTAAAGCTGGTATTGAGAGACCATATATGTGCTTTCTGTAACCTTGGGCACAAACATTAATATTGCAAGAAAAATCAAAATAACTATTACTGACAATCCTAAAACTTTCTTGCCAAGCAACGAGTGTTGTATTGTAGACTCTGTTTATTAAGTACTGAGGCAAAATCATCAGGTCATTGGATTTCAGACCTTGCAGAGTCAAAAAATGGACAATATTTGAATAACAGTAATTTGAATAAAATTCCTTTTAATCTGAGCAAACTTTCATTCCCTTTTTATCTTCCTAAGACTAATCCCCTCTTCTTATAAACATTTTCATTTATAAAACTAGGGAAATATTAAGCTTCTTTGCTCAATGATGCATTTCCTACTAAAGAATGAGAAACCCTTAGTTCTACTGAAATTTTAACACTGCTCTCCCACACATGCATAAAGATAAGCTCTCTCATTACACTTTGAGACAAAAATAAGCTCTTATGTTTGATACTTAATAAAATTGTAAGACTGTTCGCCAGGCACAAATTACTTAGAGGTCTGAAAAGGACTTAAATGGCCGTCAGAAAAAGTGTTTTACTCACATGCTCATTTCCTCCCGAAAACTGCTGCTATAAAACGTGGAACTGCAAATAAGTGCATATAGTGAGTTACCTGGAAATTGGCCGTTCTTTAAAACTGGCCACATCAAATCAGAGCTCACAGGGAGAAATTACACATGACATTGTCATATTTACACTCCTGTGAAACTGTTAAGGCAAAAATAGTAGTTATGGTAATTTCTGAATGGTTGTCTCTTTCTGTTTCTAGAAGACATGGACAATCTACATCCTAATTTATACATAATGAGATGTTATTATTACAGATACTATGCCATGCTCCATGGCAATTAACCTGTATAACCCTATAAAAACAAGTACAAAGCGAGTAAAAAAAAAGTAAAAGATCTAAAGTAAATTCAGTATTTGGATTTAGCATAGAACCAAACTAAATTATAAGCAAGAAAATCATAATTCTCAAAACCCAAGTAATCAGATTCTGAATTTTTCAATTCATAAACACAGTAGTTGTAACTAACTAAAATTAGCAGAATATTCCTGGGAAAACACCTAGATTAAAAAACAGGCTACAGAAACAGTTACAATCTTGTCAGTAGTATGTCAGAATATCAGCTGAAGTCCATTTCTGTTCTGCACAGCAGGTGGTAGAAGGAAATCATCTGATACAATGACCCTAAGTTAGCAGGTGGTGGCATCAGTCAGGCTTTTCATAAAAAGCAAATTGGTCTCATCAGAAAGTTTAACGCTAACACAAAAAAACACCATTCCTCCTTAACATGTGTTTTAGTGAGTCATTTCACAAATAATTGAACTAGTTATGGTGGCTCAAAAATATTGAAGTGAGAATTCATAAGGTTGTCACTATACATATCGGTGTTGATTACTTACCTTCCTTTGGGTTTTTTTCTAGTACTTAGTCTATAATTTGCTCTGTAAAATAAGTGTAAAAACTTCCTAATGTCCATTACCCTGTGTTTGGTATTTCACTGGACTCCGTGAATCTGTGTATGCACACTGTCTGTGTGCAAATTTCTCTGCTCTCAGATTGCCATAAAGGACCATGCTGGCAACTCTCCTCTTCCTACAAGATAATTGTATTGCATTGCAACAAGATAATTTTACTTTAAAATATCCAATCGTATTCTTCAATGAAGTAATGTGACATGCTCTGTTATCCTGTTTTTCTAAACAATATTTTTGTATTATTTATTTTAATTATATTTATATATTTATATTAATATTATTAATTTATATTATATTTATATTTTAAAAAATTTTTTCACCTTTCTTGCTGTTCATTTACTAAGATATATATTCAGTACATATTCCTTCAAATAAACAGATTTTTAAAATGTAATAAATACACCTCTACGAGTTCTTTATGTATAATGCATTTTCCAAAATATGTAACTTTGTTTTCAATAATGATGTTCCTTTAAACTTCTGTTTCTAAAGAATTTTGCTGATAAATGTACTCTTTTTTGTTTTGTTTTGTTTTGTTTTGTTTTTAACACACACACACACACACACACACATACACACATTGCTCTCATAGCTGACTGAAGGCTGCACACTACCTTTAGTATTAGGGTTTTTTTGGTTTTTTTTACTCATAAATTGTGGCTATCAGATACTGTCCTTCTGATTTTGAACATTTTGAATCCAACTTTCTCAAAAGCATGCTGTGGAGGACTATCTTCTACAGTTGCTAAAAGATAAATTTTTATAATATATGGAAACTTTTCCTACAGACTTTAGCAGTCTGCTTGGACACAGAAAGCTTGAATTAGTGAATGCACTAATATACTCTTATCTTCATTCAGTAATGCATTATATAATACTTCAGGTGTAGAAAAAGACTCTCAGAAATATGGCAAGCACATTATCTATATGGAATTAGAAACTAACCTGTGTTGCTTGCATACTACTATTATTACTGATCTTATTCCTCTTTGGAAAATAATCATCTCCTTCCACATTTAGACAATGCCCAGGACTAAACTGTTCTGAGAATTGCACCATGCTTGCCCAGTAAGCTCAGCCACCTTTGCCTGATACCATTGTCATTTACAGACAGATGCTTAATACCTTGCAGAGGCACACTTCAAATAATTGCCTGTAACTTTATTACAGTGTCTTAGAGGTGAAAACTATTACCTGCCAAGACTGAACTGTGACAGACCATTAAACAATCAGAAATCTACCTTACTCGGGTCATTCCTTCTCGTAAGTGACAAAGTAGCTAGAACTTGATCTCTGTGAGCACGGGAAAAAGCCTACACAGCTGCAAATAGATCCTTGCTTAAACTACTAAATCTGGATATATCTATATACCTATATATATGTATAGGAAGATCTATTATGGTATAGTAACTAACAGCAAGAACTGTTTATCACACACATAGGAGACAGTCCTTTCAGTATAGTATTATGGATCATGTTGCTTCAGCTTTGCTAAACTTATTCCCTGTAGTTCTCCATTTTCTGTTATAAAATCTTCCACTTTCTGAAAATGCCTCTGCCTATAAACTGTCACAAGCTACATTCACCACATATATCCATTTAATGTCTCTTAATGTTTTTGGATTTGTGTAGTGCATCAAAATAAAAAATAAAACACAAAACTTTATGAAATAAAATTAAATTATGTGAAATTTCTTTTTAAACTGTAGTATCTACCAGGAAGAATTATTTTATTAAATACTTTGGACCTTGATTAATGCACTTTTTATATAAGTAGATGTCATAGGAATGGAGGTAGTAGCAGAAAGCTTCAAATTTTTGGAACAGAAAGTTCTGAAGTTAGAGAATTAGAAAGTGGTATCCTCTTACAAGAGGTTTAAAAGTAAAAGTAGACCAAATGTCATGTATCCTACATGGGTTCTTGCCAAGAAAATAGCCTGGCAGAAGATTAGAGGGATCAGCAGTTACCCCAGTGACCTGACAAAAGGCTGGTAAGGTGGATTGACATCAGAGTGGAGGTGAAAAGCAGGAACAGAACCACTGACCATCCATGTTCAGAGACAAGAGGGCAGGACATCGGGCAGGATCACAGAATATTCTTCTTGCCCTTATTACAAGGCAGAGCAGGCTTAATGCAGCAAACAGTTCTTTGCAAATTCTCAGGTATTAAGAAATCAATGCATGCACTTTCTTCTCATCTGGAACTTACTTGCCGCTGGGAAGTATGCAGAAAGGTAAGCTTCTTGTGGTGAAATCCATCATGCAAAGTGAAGGAGCAATAGGCATGCATCAAAGAAAATACTCAAGAGTTATTTTTGCCCCGAAAAACTCCTGCTTTTGAAAGCTCTATCTTTAGATATCAGAGTAGTGAAATGCAACTGTTTCTACTGTGAGCAGTTGACTCCAATAGTCATGCCAAACTGAAGGACTCTGTTCTTCTCTCAAACATCCTCCTGTATGCACAAAAATGGAGGGGCAAAACATTCATGCTGGGGGACCTCCAATTTGGTGCCAGAATGATTGCAGTATGGCATATTCTTCTCAGATGGAGAGGCATGATAGACATTAAGATGCAGGGCCAACTAAAAGCAGCAAAATACTGAGCAACAGTCACGAGATCCTTCCAGAAGGGGATATGTTGTTTAATCAGGTTCGTTTTAGGTGGTTCATTGAGTCATGACTCACAGCATGACTAAAGAACATGACTTACAGTTCCCTCAGATACACTGCAGGCCTTGTACAGCAATAACAGCAGACTTGTCTCAGCATCCTCTAGAAGAAATATTGATGAGATGATCTTCATGTAGTGTAAATAAGTAGATTTTCCTTCATCATTGCTAGGGTTTTTTTAAATTGTAGACTTATAATTGCTGAAAAGAGATACACCATATAAAATAGAAATGCCGAGGAAACATCTCATTATTTCTCAATGTTGACAGCTGCTTTATTAATATCTGTTTTTACCAAGATTTTTTTAGTGCAGGGTGGGAGATTATCTTGATTACTATAGCTTTGGTAGTGAGTTGGCTGTATCAAAATCTGACTTGCAGGTCAAGACTGCTCCTTTTGGGGTATGCCAAAAAGCACTTTAATAAGAGGAGATGAAAGTTAAAAATTAAACATTTTATTAAAAACTGCCATACACTAAGCAATCCAAATGCAAGACCGATTAAATGTGAAACAGCAAGTGACTGTGGGCAGTGGCAGTGGACTTTAAGGAATCCCCACCTCATTTTGGCTGACCTGCTGGAGAGAGACTCAGGCACTCTGTCCCTCTCTCAATAGCCCAGGAGGTCCTCACTTTTTTGTCTCATCTGAAGGGTTCCTAACCACCAAACTGGACAGATATATCCCATTTCACTCTCTGGTTGTGCTTCACAGAGCAAGCAGGAGCTATAAATAGGTATTACTGTAAACCTCTCCCCTTGCTCTGGGCTTTGAGTAATGGGATCCACACTAGAAGCCAAACTTTATGGGCTCAGTGCTGCTCCTGGCACAGGAGCAGCAGTTCTACAGCTAAAATCAAGGAGTAAGAGACTGAATTAAGTGGGAAAGAATCCTAAAAGTGCTCACGTTTTTCAGAGTAATAATGTATTTTTGCTTGAACAGAAATACCATCAAGTTCACCAGTTAACATAAATATAGTTTCACTGAAGCAGTGCATCTTCATAATTGTTTAAAAATTAACTCCATTCTTGATAACTATACTAAGCTCACTTCTACTACAAGTTTTTTTAATTGAAGTGTTTCAGGCTCTTAAGATGTTGAAATGGTTATCAGGACGTAAATGTAACTCTCAAGATTGTACATCAAGAACTCTTTAAAGTTGTACTACTGGTTTAAATACTAAATAGAAAATAATAGCTTTATTACTTTAAGATTTTTTGAAGGAATGGAAATTTATATGAATTTCTAAAAATTGGTATTTTAATATATTTTTTAAATAATAAATTTTTCAAAAATTTAAACTTCTTTGAAATAGACATATGGCTCCCTTGAATACCATTAAACTGACCACAAAGTTAAAAATATTACTGATGAATGTGAATAATTTTAGTCCTATTTAGTTATCTATATCGACTGAAACATAAATTACTTCATACATATGACAATATATAAACAATATACAATACATTTCAACTGCAATGATCTGTATGATGTTCTCAGTGACAAAGTTTAGGGGTTTCTAAATGAAAAATACATCTAGAGAAGCAGTATCTGTGATAAAGTGCATGTTGTGTAATGGAGAAGATATGTTTGGGAACATAGGTCCTCACAATTATGTTTTTCTATTCTTTTGATCTTGAATATCATTGAAGTGTAAGCTAAATATTTGAGCACTGTGACTCAAAATTCACCAAGTGCACCAGAGCGTACGAGAGATTTACTTCCAAGTTCCCAGGTATTCCCAGTCCTAATGACCACATCTTCTGAGATGCTGCTTACCTTGAAACCCACCAGTTTCAGAGGGATTTGGTGATGCAACATTTTTCCATGAAAGCCATAGCATCTTTCAGTTCTGAGTGGGAACATTTGTGATGCTGTTCATACATGTCAAAGTCATATAAGAGCTTAAGCTTTTCAGATCTAATTAAACTTTTTTAGGAGGGAGAGCCACCACTATAGCTATTTGTTAAAATGGCATACAGATGTTGCACAGGGCTTGTACAAACCTGTGCCTAGGAACAATGAAAAGCTTTTAAGATCACAGAGGAGTTTTTGAAGTTAAAAATTACCCATGATTACTACACAATAACCTGTCACTTCTTTTACACTTCTGTAAAGTAAAACACTGTCAAGAAGAAAGTGTCCTGAAGAAATGCCAGAGCATAACTTTACGCTTCCTTAAAATGTGCTTCTAAAGCTGCTAGAGCTTGGTTATTGAAGCATATTATTTAAAAAGAGATATTTGTTGTCATTTTGATTTATGAAAAAAAAGCTTGTGTAAGATACAAAATTACTTGCTGCACTGTTATTAAGATTAAATTATACAACTTATTTTTTAGTTGACTGACAAATATACTAAAGTTAGTTTTAATGAACAACTAGTGGTGTTAAAATACATTAAGATAAATGCACAACAGCATTCATTAAAAGTATTCTGCTTTTTAAATGTAGTTAAGTATTTAATTAGTGGAATATGCTTTATTCTAATCCTATTTGTTTATTTATTTTCCTGTTCTCCTGGAACAAAGTCAAAGACAGCTGAAAGCTTTTCACAATTGTGAAGCAAAATTAAATTTTGCTGTCTGAAAAACCAGGAGAAAGTTCCTTTGTATTTTGGGAAAGGGCAAAAGAAGAAAAGGAAAGGAGGAAGACCCTC
>NW_020955567.1:1394925-1399034 GCF_003031625.1 Empidonax traillii | reverse complement strand
TTTATTCTAATCCTATTTGTTTATTTATTTTCCTGTTCTCCTGGAACAAAGTCAAAGACAGCTGAAAGCTTTTCACAATTGTGAAGCAAAATTAAATTTTGCTGTCTGAAAAACCAGGAGAAAGTTCCTTTGTATTTTGGGAAAGGGCAAAAGAAGAAAAGGAAAGGAGGAAGACCCTCAGAGCAGAGCTGGAGGAAGAGGCATTGGATGCTGATGTTTGTGAAGGGCTGTCAAAAACTGTTCTTGGCTTATAAGGCCTCTGAATCATAAGAGAGAGGTGGTAGAAATAGGGATTAGGCAGCACTCCCCAGCTGTGTGCCCATGTAAGAGGACTTGATGCTAGAGAGAGGCTGCTGATCTCTGTGGCAGAGGATATCATAATTTAGCTTGATTGAATCCTGTTTGCTGGATAAATACTGATCCAGCCACTGCTTGCTGCAAGAAGACCCAAATGGCCTCACCTCACATGGACCTGTCTGGAATTTGCACAACCAAGTAGACCGGAAACCAGGACTGGAATTCCTTATGGCCATTCCAATTCAAAATGATAACTTTTAATAGACCTGGGGTTTTTTCTGTTTAAAAAAAAAAAAAAAAAAAAAAGGAAAAAGGCAAAAAAAGCTTTTTCCAACTAATTATTTTGCATTGTTAACAAACCAAGTGCCAGAATGAGTCACATGGTATCCTTTTAGGAAAAGTGAGGGTGGTGTACATGCAGTTTGATCAGCATAGAAGCTGCAAAAGTATAAAGTAAATTCTATTTTGTGAAAATCTATAGAGGATCTAACTTGTATATTGTGGAAGTCTAGTGCAGTCTGAATTTTCAGAGGTTTATAATTTGCTAGAATCTGAGAGAATGCAAAGGCCTATTCACTATGATATGTCCCCTTTCTTTGCTCCAAGAAACTTTCTTTTAGGTAAGCATCACTGTTTCAAGAAGTAGGGAACAACTTAATGCATTCAAATTATCAGAGACAGCAACAATGCTTTATTGCATTTTTTTAAAATATAATCAGTCCAAAATCTGCTAAGTTATGAACAATGACAAAAGAATTCTGCAATGGTTTCCTTGTACAATCTCAGTCCTAAGCAATCATAGAAGACCTACCAACCATAGCTACATATGCTATTAGGAAGCAAGTGAATAAGTATTTGGTACTTTCAAACCTTGGACTGACAGATACTTTAGGGAAAAATGAAAAAAAAAAAAAAAAAGACATGGTTGTCATGTATTCTCTTCTTAAACTTGTGCTAGCTGGCTCTTTACCACTTCTTATTAGAGGACATAAAAGTCAGACCTGTCTCTTTTTTTATCTTTACAAAGCAAAGGACTGATATGATCTGTCAAGACCAAGACACTGAAAAGCTCTATGCATCAGCTCATTGCTCAGTCTGACTGCTGGGACTGACCTTCCTCTGCTAAGGTGTCATCAGAGTAGATGTAAAGTGTATGAAAAAAAGACCATGCCAGTGAGCAAACATATAGTTTTATAGCTTGTGATGTGAACAACTTGTGAGTTCAAGCCAAAAAAAACCCTCTAAGAACTCGTTTTCTTTTTTTTTTTTTTTTTCCCACATGGTAAAAGTACCCTCATTTGAAAATATCCATACCATTTGGATAGAGTTTTCAGTGCCTGCAAAGCATCATTTAAGGATGTCAAATCACAGACTTGCTCTATGTTCCTTTCCCCTTCTAGAAAGTAGAAGCAAAACCAGTATAGTGCCAAGACATCAATAGATTGAGATACTCACCCTCTTAGGAAAATCTTAAGTGAAGCAGCCAGAGGATGAAGATTAGAACTTCTGGCTCTCACAATTTCTGTAGTTTGAAAGCCAATTTATAAAAGATTTAACATGTCTTCTTTGTACCTGATTTACCTCACTGTTACCTCTAAGTTTTTAATATACTCCCATAGCACGTGCCCATGTATTTTTAATTATTCAAAGGTATGTGTGAATTATATTTTCTGTCCCCTTAGGTAGGAAGAATATGCTTCTTCTTTATGAAAAACATTACTGACTGAATTTGGATCTTAAACCATTTCTAACAAAGCAGCAGTTCATGGTGGAAATTACAGCATATGCATACTAGAAGCCAAGTGTCAAATACTCCGGTCCAGTTTCTCTAACAGCTGAAAGAACTTTTTTTTTTTTTTTAAAAAAGTATCCTGATAACAGCTGAATGGCTTTCCTTCAAACTTTTATGTTAAGGTAGATAAAGTTTGTAGTCCAAGATAGTCAAGAAAAGCCACTGCAAACAATGCCTTAAGGTATAAAGCAGTATCGCAACTATAACTGTAGTATCCCCTGAGAATAAGTTGCCCAGTTACAACAGTAATAATACTGCATATTTATATATCAAGTTCCACCCAGAGATTTCAAAATGCTTCAGTGAAATATTAATCATCCTGATGAACAGTTGTCATTATCCTCCTCTCTGAGATCAAAACACTATGACACATCATGATTTAAACAACTCGCTTAACTTCACTCAAGAAACCCATAGCAGAGCCTGAAACATGTCCAGATATGAGGACTTCACATTTTAAACTGTCAGTCTAAAGTCTTACACTTTAAATGCAATGTGCTTTTGTATTTGATCTTTGTCCAGAACTTCAGACTTAATTTAAATTCTCAGTTTGAAGCTTTACCATTTGTATGCTATGTGGCCCACAAGAAAACACTGTTCACATAGTGGGAGACTTTGTTTGAACCTAAGATGAACATACCTTTCCCACAAATGTCTTTAGCTAAATCATCAACACCTTGTTATTATATCGCTTACCACAGTGTGCACGGATCTCAGAAATGGTGTTAAAGTGAAGAGAGAGTGAAGTCTGTGGTTTTACATTCTTTAGAGAGCTATATTAGTTTGTACTTCCAGCCTGAGCAAGACCACTTTCACACCCCTCTTTGAATGCTCCAGAGGTTATGTGAGGCATGTGCTATGGAGAGGAATGTGCTTCAGTGAGATCCAAAACCCTGATTTTAATGGTTGTAATTCTGTGCTCCAGTAGGACGGGTACAAAGTTAGTTACATCTTCTATATTTCTTCGAAATGTGGAAGATAAAAATTGTAGCAAGACAGCTTTTTTAATCCTGAAGTGTTTCTGTTGAAAAATACCCATGACTAGTCTAATTGTCATACTTGCTAGACACACAGAGGGATCATAGTTTGATGGTTTTTTTTTTTTCTTTCTTGAATAACAGTGAACTTCTGTTTGCCTAGAAATAGGCATATGTAAAAGAAGTATTCTTCAGTAACCAGACCCTGGGATGTTATGCTTTATTTAGTGACTTTCAGAACAAACATGAGTTTCCAGTCCTGGAAGATCATTGAATTATGTTATCATAGAATGCCTTGGGTTGAAAGGGACCTTAAAGATCATCTAGTTCCAACCTGCTTGCCATGGGCAGGAACACCTTTCACTAGATCAGGTTCCTCAGAGCCCCATCGAACCTGGCCTTGAACACTTCCAGGGATGTGGCATCATAACTTCTCTAGGCAACTTGTTCCACTGCCTCATCACCCTCACAGTAAAGAATTTTCTCCTCATATCTAATCTAAACCTACTGTATTTCAGTTTGAAGACATTCTACCTTGTCCTGTCACTACATGCCCCTGTAAATAGTCTTTCTCCCTCTTTCTTGTAGGCTCCCTTCAGATGCTGGAAGACTGCAATTACATGACCCTGAAGCCTTCTCTTCCCGAGTAGCTGTTACTTTACCCAAGTAACTGCTTCCATAAGGAAAGGGAAAACCTTAAGAGGCTCTGAAAAGCTGAGAACTGGAATGCAGTAGGCTAAAACATTGAGAAAATAGACAAAGACTCGGAGTTCTGGTAGAACTTCCACATTTTTATAACAGCAATAGTAAAAACAAACTCGTCTATAAACATGAGATATCTTGCCACACCTTTCCTATGCCATTATTTTAAGTGACTAACAAGAAGACACTGGCAGATGCTAATTTTTCCCCTTCTTGTCATGAGGCATCAATATAAAAGACAACTTGACGTTGTGGCAGCAGAAAAATAAAATGGAACAGCCACAGAATATTACATTGAATGGAAGTTAATGATCATACTCCAACAGTACTTAGGGGATATA